>NC_134689.1:346586287-346886287 GCF_050947455.1 Rhinoderma darwinii
TTAAACCTTGTGTATGACCTACAAAACCGTTACAGTTAGTAGTGGAACATTAGTTCCTTTCTGAGGTTTAAGGCCCCATGCACACGACCGTAAAAAACCTCCGTTTCTGCGGACCGCAATTGCAGTCCGCAAAAACGGAGCCATTCACTTTCATTGAACACTGACACCTTTCCGTAGCACTACGGAAGGGTGTCAGTGCCGTCGAAATGTTCCGAGAATTATGGAACATGTCCGTTCTTTCGCATTTTGCGGGCCGTGCTCCCATACTTTGTATGGGAGCACGGCCCGAAAATGCGGCTGTCAGTCAGCGGCCGGCCGTGCCCGCGGGCCGTGACTGCGGGCACGGTCGTGTGCATGGGGCCTTACCTGTGGGAAATGTTGTTTTTAAAGTAAAGATCCAATACGCTTCTCTTGCAAGGATTTTATGTTTTATGTTACCACCTCGAGCAGGGGTGGTGACACTTTCTATTGCATAGCATTTGAATGTGGAGATTGATCTATTGTGTATTGTTATAAAATGTTTTGCAGCATTGGAGAGATTTGTGAGATTTTGATTCCTGATATAACCAAGGTGTTCTAGGATTCTGGTTTTGAATTTTCTACTGCTGCATCCTACATAAAGTAAATTACACATAGTACATTCAATAATATATACCACTGCCATGCTGTTGCAATTGATGTAGGTTTGTATAGAGAACGTATTGCTTTCATCTGAGTCTTGATTTTTTTTGTGGGTTTAGCATAAGAACAAACTTTACATGGGTTAGAACCACATCTAAAGAAGCCTTTATGATGGGGCCATGTCATTTTAGTTTCATTGGAAGAAAACATGGAAGGGGAAAGTGAATCACCCAACGATGCTGCTTTACGAGGCACTCTGCGACAGCCATTTCTGAGGATAGTTTCCAATGAGTCGTCTTCCATCAGAATTGGTAAGTATTTTAAAATTATCTGTTTGATTGTATGAAACTGATTGCTATATTGTAGGACCAAAGTTGTTTTTTGTTTTTCTTCGCTACTTGGGGATTTGCTTTTGAATAAAAGGGACTTACGTTGTGTTTTAGACACGATTGTAGATGCTCTTTTTAAAGACCAATCTGGGTATCCTCTCTTAGTAAGTCTCTCATGTATAAGATTTTGTTCCATTTTGTAGCTATGATCTGCACTACAGTTCCTCTTTGCCCTATACATCTCTCCAACTGGTATGGATGTGATTGTTTGTTTGGTATGACTACTGGAGGCGTGAAGGATAGTTCTGCCTGAAATAGGTTTACGGTACGTTTTGGAGCAAATATATTTGCCCTCTGTACCCGTAAGTTCCAGGTCCAAACAAACAATCACATCCATACCTGTTGGAAAGATGTATAGGGCAAAGAGGAACTGTAGTGCAGACCATAGCTACAAAATGGAACAAAATCTTATACATGAGAGATTAAGGCTGGGTTCACACGACCATGTTACGTCCGTAATGTACGGAACGTATTTCGGCCGGAAGACCCGGACCGAACACACTGCAGGGGGCCGGGCTCCTAGCATCATAGTGATGTACGATGCTAGGAGTCCCTGCCTCGCTGCAGGACAACTGTCCCGTACATCACTATGATTCTAGGAGCCCGGCCCCCTGCAGTGTGTTCGGTCCGGGTCTTCCGGCCGAAATACGTTCCGTACATTACGGACGTAACATGGTCGTGTGAACCCAGCCTTACTAAGAGAGGATACCCAGATTGGTCTTTAAAAAGAGCATCTAAAATCGTGTCTAAAACACAACGTAAGTCCCTTTTATTCAAAACCAAATCCCCAAGTAGCGAAGAAAAACAAAAAACAACTTTGGTCCTACAATATAGCAATCAGTTTCATACAATCAAACAGATAATTTTAAAATACTTACCAATTCTGATGGAAGACGACTCATTGGAAACTATCCTCAGAAATGGCTGTCGCAGAGTACCTCGTAAAGCAGCATCGTTGGGTGATTCACTTTCCCCTTCCATGTTTTCTTCCAATGAAACTAAAATGACATGGCCCCATCATAAAGGCTTCTTTAGATGTGGTTCTAACCCAAGTTTGTTCTTATGCTAAACCCCAAAAATTTTTTCGAGACTCAGATGAAAGCAATACGTTCTCTATACAAACCTACATCAATTGCAACAGCATGGCAGTGGTATATATTATTGAATGTACTATGTGTCATTTACTTTATGTAGGATGCAGCAGTAGAAAATTCAAAACCAGAATCCTAGAACATCTTGGTTATATCAGGAATCAAAATCTCACAAATCTCTCCAATGCTGCAAAACATTTTATAACAATACACAATAGATCAATCTCCACATTCAAATGCTATGCAATAGAAAGTGTCACCACCCCTGCTCGAGGTGGTAACATAAAACATAAAATCCTTGCACGAGAAGCGTATTTGATCTTTTCTTTAAAAACAACATTTCCCACAGGTTTAAACCTCAGAAAGGAACTAATGTTCCACTACTAAGGGTATGTTCACACGGCCTATTTACGGACGTAATTCGGGCGTTTTTGCCCCAAATTACGTCCGAAAATAGCGCCTCCATAGCGCTGACAAATATCTGCCCATTGAAAGCAATGGGCAGACGTTTTTCTGTTCACACGAGGCGTAATTTACGCGCCGCTGTCAAATGACGGCGCGTAAATAGACGCCCGCGTCAAAGAAGTGACCTGTCACTTCTTTGGGCGTAATTGGAGCCGTTATTCATTGATGCAATGAATAGCAGCGCTAATTACGGCCGTAATGGACGCGGCGTTCAAGCGCCTGCACATGCCGCTATGGCTGAAATTACGGGGATGTTTTCAGGCTGAAACATCCCCGTAATTTCAGCCGTAACGGACGCCCTCGTGTGAACATAACGTAACTGTAACGGTTTGGTAGGTCACACACAAGGTTTAAAACAAAATAAAATATTATGAAAAAGGTATAATAATTTATTTATAATTATAACAATTATGTAGCTCATAGAATAGGATTCAAATTAACTCATCCAGATATACCTTTATTATATACACAGCCATTCAGCTATGCGCACTTTGAACAAGTATGACACATAACTTTACAAGTTATTACTAAGTAATAAAGGTTCACATAATATCAAAATGCGATAATATAATCTCTATCCCGAGAGATACTCTAATAACATCAAATTCCCTAAAACCTCATCACTCTTTAAAGTATTGATAACCCACTGACCAGGTTTATATATATTGTTTTAAAAAAATGTTTACAAATGATATTGTTCATTCATTCAAATGGATCCTTTTGATCCAAGCTATCATAGATTATAATTATGAACATTGTCTTCTTATTATCAAGTCCAAACATCAAATTGTTTTTAAATATTCACACTATTATTTTGTTTTTAACCCCTTCCCCCTGCTTGCATTCTGGGCCCTAATGACAAGCCATTTTTTAAGTTTTTCCATCGTCACATTCGAAGAGCTATAACTATTTTATTTTTCCGCCGATGCAGTTGTATGAGGGCTTGTTTTTTGCGGGACAACTTGTAGTTTTTATTGGTAGAATTTGAGAGTAGATGCGACTTTTTGATCACTTTTTATCACATTTTTTTTAAGTCAGGATTAACAGAAAACAGCAATTTTTCCATTGTTTTTTATTTTATTTTTGACAGCGTTCACCGTGCGGGTTAAATAATGTAACAGCTTTATAGTCGGGGTCGTTATGGACGCGGCGATACCAAATATGAGTAACCTTTTTGCTTTGTGTTTTTTTAATAAAAAAAGCAGTTTGTAAGGGGAAAAAGTGTTTTGGTTTTTTTTTCCACATTTTTTTTAATTAACATTATTCAACTTTTTTTTTTTTTTACTTGTCCTACTAGGTGACTTTCATATGCGATCATCCGATCGCATTTATAATACACTGCAATACTTTTGTATTGCATTGTATTACTGCCTGTCCGTTTAAAACGGACAGGCATCTGCTAGGTCATGCCTCTGGCATAGCCTAGCAGGCATTCATTACTGGCAGACCTGGGGGCCTTTATTAGGCCCCCGGCTGCCATCGCAGACACAGACACTCGGCGATCTTATCGCCGGGTGTCGGTGGAATGAGAGGGAGCTCCCTCCCTCTCTCTAAAACCACTCAGATGCGGTGCACGCTATTGTGCACCGCATCTGAGGGGTTAAACGGGTGAAATCGATACGAATATCGATCTCACCCAGCAGAGCAGGGACGCCCCCAGCCCTCAGCTGCCTCTGGCAGCTGAGAGCAGGGAGATTTCACGGCTCCCTGCTCTGTTTACTTTATTCTAATGCAGCGCCGTGGAATAGCGGCGCTGTAGAATAAAGCCCATTAATGACCGCCGTGAAAAGGCTAATCGGCGGTCATTAAGGGGTTAAATATTCACATTATTATTGTTTTTGCAAAGCCCCATGTATACTATTATCAGGATTTGTTCATGTTTTCATTGAGGCTTATATCTGCTCATCCATTCTATAGAAATTACAACATTTTCATCTGTTCTTAACCCGTTAGTGACCGAGCCATCGTGTTTCTACGTCGGTCACTAACGGGCCTTATTCCGATGCCATAGACTTTTTACGTCGCGGCATCGGAATAAGTTTACAGAGCAGGGAGCTGTCAGATCTCCCTGCTCTCAGCTGCTAGAGGCAGCTGAGGGCTGGGAGCGTCCCTGCTCTGCCGTGTGAGATCGATATTAGTATTGATCTCACACGTTTAACCCCTCAGATGCCGTGCTCAATAGCGAGCACCGCATCTGAGTGGTTTTGGAGAGAGGGAGGGAGCTCCCTCTCTCTCCCACCGACACCCAGCGATACGATCGCCGAGTGTCTGTGTCTCTAATGGCAGCCGGGGGTCTAATAAAGGCCCCCAGGCTGCTTGGAGTGAATGCCTGCTAGATCATGCCGCAGGCATGACCTAGCAGATGCATGTCCGTGTTAAACGGACAGGCAGTAATACACTGCAATACAAAAGTATTGCAGTGTATTATAAATGTGATCGCAGAATCGCATATTATAGTCCCCTAGTGGGACCAGTAAAAAAGTGAAAAAAAAGTTTAATAAAGTTAATTTAAAAAAAAATGTGAAAAAAAATGAAAAACCCAGCTTTTCCCCTTACAAAATGCTTTACTATTAAAAAAACAAAATAAAGTTAAAAAGTTACACATATTTGGTATCGCCGCGTCCGTAACGACCCCGACTATAAATCTATTACATTATTTAACCCGCACGGTGAACGCCGTAAAAAAAATTAATAAAAAACTATGGAAAAATTGCTGTTTTCTGTGAATACTGACTTTAAAAAAATGTAATAAAAAGTGATCAAAAAGTCGCATCTACTCCAAAATGGTACCAATAAAAACTGCAAGTCGTCCCGCAAAAAAAAAGCCCTCATACAACCGCATCGGCGAAAAAATAAAAACGTTATGGCTCTTCAAATATGGAGACACAAAAACAAATAATTTTGAAAAAAATGCGTTTTTACTGTGTAAAAGTAGTAAAACATACAAAAACTATACAAATTTGGTATCGTTGCAATCGTAACAACCCGCTGAATAAAGTTATTGTGTTATTTATACCACACGGTAAACGGCGTATATTTAAGACGCAAAAAGAGTATCGAAATTTCTGATTTTTTTCTATTCCCCCCCCAAAAAAAAGTTAATAAAAGTTAATCAATAAATAATATGTACCTAAAAATGGTGCTATTAAAAATACAACTTGTCCCGCAAAAAACAAGACCTTATACAGCTATCTCGACGCAAAAATAAGAAGGTTATAGCTCTTGGATTTCGACGATTGAAAAACGTAAAAAATAGCTTGGTCATTAAGGTCCAAAATAGGCTCGTCATTAAGGGGTTAAATAATATATCTACCGGCGTCTGACAGACTATAAGACGAATTAACAATGTGTAATTACTTACCTTATTATTCTGGCACTGACTCTCACGGTTAGGCTCATTGTAGATTACATAATACATGGTTGTTTTGCGTTCCAGTTTAATTAAGCTGAACCGCGACTTACCTCACCTGTGATTACCGGATATAAGCCTCTGGTTGTCTGTATTCCCTCATTGACAAGTCATGTGAGGAAGGACGCAGTGTGTGTCTGAAACGCGTAGGCAAGCATCCCTGATTCATCTCCCTATACCTGGAAGCCATCTTCTGTTTTTAAGAAGTTTCGAATAAAGTTGAAACTAATGTTTCATTTCTAAAAGTCTAACAAGCGCTGGATCATCGCCTCTTTCTTCTTTCCTGTTTCAAAGGCGTGTGCCATCGTGGCGATCCTGGAGCTGCCTGCAGTCAAATCCTGCTAAATGGTGAGCTGGAGGATTCCTCCTTACATTTCTTGTCGAGACATGTTATGGCCATGGACGGATTGGAGAAATAGTTGACTTTGCATAAATATCACGGCTCAAGAAGTGTAAACTGCATAAGAATTATCCTATCGAGAAGGGCTCCAAAATAAATAGCCCTGTTTAGCAGGATTTATAAGCTATTTTTCTGCTTGTTAATTGCTTTTCACACTGACTTATTTCATTGTCCTCACTGTTAATAGCCGTATTCTTCAATTCCTAGCTGACTCTGATTCATAAGAGATGTATTTTCCAAGCCATGCGGTCCCCTTCTGGACGCTTCGGTTCACCCGAGTGCCAGTCACCTTTACTCTGCCTCTGCACATCCATTCTTTTAAGACTTTCACAGAGATGTTCAAAGTGAAGCAGCATTTATGCAAATATCATTGTGTGGTGTAATCCTGAACTCACTATGACCCTTAACATACAGCAAAAAGAAAAGCTTCCACCCTCACTACAATCCACGAGGGACTTTTCAAAACCCCCACACACTTGTAATCTCTTTTCTTTTGCACTGTAAACCATTGATTCATTAAGTCCTGCCAAAGTGCACAATATTCTCAAGCTAGATGCTATTGCTCTTAAACTTTAAAGTTTAAGATATATTTAAATGCCTGTAAAACTGCTCGAAATAGTGTCTATCTTCTATATGAACAATTGTGTCAAAGGTTCAAAAGAGTTCAAAGGCAATGCTTATAAGCCCTAGAGTATCTATAGGTTCCGACTTGTACCCATGGGTAGCACAGTGGCTCAGTGGTTAGCACTGTTGCCTTGTTGGGTTAAAATTAAACCAAGGACAACATGTGCACAGAGTTTGTGTTCTCACCGATTTTAAATATACAGAAAGGGTATTTAAATTGTAAGACCTACTGGGGACCGAAAGAGAGAACGTCTTCTGTACAGTGCTGGGGAATATGTTGGTGCTATATAAGTAACAAATCAAAAAAACCTTAGATGTCTATGACAGATATAGACAAGCTTCATCTGCATATCTTTTGAGCAGAGCTTGAGGGTCCTTTTATACCGGCCAATATTGACAACTCGTTGATCGGTGCTCGTTTGCTCCTTTTACAAGGTGCTGTGTATGGGGACGAGTTACTACGATCACTTGTCCCCATGCATTTGCATTAGGGAGATGTGCTGCTGACAACAATAATATTTAATGCTGCAAAAAAATTATACGATCCGCCGATGAACGAGTATTTTCTCATTCATCGGCTTATCACTGTCCTGTTTACACAGTGCAATGATCGGGAACATGTGTTCATATGAACGCTCGTTTGCCCAATAACTTGTCTGTGTAACATGGCCCATACAGTTAATGCAACCCAAGGTATGAAAGTATTCACGATTTTAAATTGTTCCTCCCGCTGTTCTGCTGCGCTTTATCCCTCTTTTATGTGCTGCCCTCAAGTTATGCTGTTCACAAACCTAGATTGGTTGTATGGAAAAAAACAAAAACACTTGTCTGCCCGTTCTTTAACTGATTTATTTTGCCTGCCGAGGAAATCCATTGCATATTAAAGACTTGATACTAAAGCTCAGCAAGTAAAAAAAAAAAAATGTATGTAAGCATCAACAAAAGTTATATGTGGTATTCATTAAACTCACCAGGGCTTCTGGCTCTTTGAACTACAGTATAAGGCCTTCTGAAAGATTCTATCTAGACTTAGATCCCTACAAAATCATTACTATCTCGATGTTGTCAAATGACTGTGTAACTGCAACTGTCCTCTAGAGTCAGACTGAAATGAGCTTCTTTATCATTCCAACAATAGTCAGGGTTGTGCCATCTCAATAACCATTTTAACTATATATTTCCATGTCAATCTGCTGTAGATTTCCTACTATTTCAATGAAATGCTGTTTAGATAAGAAGCTTTACATGAAACATCAGTCGTCAAACTACAGTATAGATGACTGCACAAACCTTTCCCGTTCTGATACATTATAGGACCTAGCAACGTCCCTCAACATTGTGACCCTCTGTCAAGTTCTTTCTAGACAGATAACTAATCCTAACTATAATTGTTTTCATAATTGCTTTCTAAAAAGGCAATGAGACTTATGATAAACCTACAACCTTCACAGACCGACCGTGATCAACAAGTCGTTCAAGAAGCGGCCGTCTCAAAACCCTGACTAAATTAAAATGGCTTTATCCTATTTATTCAGACAAGTTCTCTTACCTGAGGCAATGAAACCAAGTTGGCCAGAAGAAGCTATTCATAGACACACATGGGACCTACTTTATAAAGGGTCAGCTCAACATTGCTAATTGGGAAGCCCTAACCGTAGAACCTCTTATTTCATTTGATCCATCAAGTTGCGTACTTTGAAACGTTTCTCAAAAAAGAAAGGCCAACACTAATAACAAAAAGAAGAAAAGTTGAGTATTGCAGAATAAACTCCACAAGAGGACCACACGTCCATCTATTATAAAATTTGTTACCAGTATTAATTCCTAAATCATTCACATTTTTTATAGAAAGTGTTACCAAAACCAAAGCAATTTTTTTACTTGAGTAGTCATTATTTAGCTTCGATATGTATGTTATAGATATCATCTCTCATTGCTCTAATTGGATGACCACAATAATTAGGAACAGCCACAGTGATAACACTTTTAAAGGGAATGTATCTTCAAGAAATTACATATTTAAATCTGGTTTTTGCTTATTATTTTTGTTGATTTTCTTTATTTATATGACTTTTCAAATATAAAAAAATCTTTAAATATTCCAGTTTTACACTGGCCACTAGAGCAGACAAAATAGACTGATGTTTCTTGTTTTCTGTAGCTTACTTGTCAGCTTTGCTGTATAGTATGGACCAAATGAGGGTAAGCAGAATCATGTCATTTATTATTGGAAGGTGGGTGAGGTAATGACAGATTTATTGTACTGTTAAAGGCCTAGATAAGGCCTCTAGGGAAGAGGGCTGTACTCAATTTCTTCCTGGAGACTGTAATAATCTATTGTTGTGGAAGAGTAATATTTTTGTTGAAGAGAAAAATGCTGCAATAATACCATAAGCGTCCCAAGTATGTAAATGTAGTCTTGCTGCATGCTGCTCCCCACAACTATAAATGGTTCATAAGAAGTCCATGTGGCATTTTAAATCACATATTGCCAATGTGAATGTAGGCATGATGTTCAGTAGGTGAGATCAGTTTGTCAAATGGTTCTAAATAGCGTATTTTGTTTTGCACAACCGCAATCAGAGCTCAAAAAGCTACACAATGAAAGGTATTAAAATAATGGAAATAAAAAAGGGAGGTGATAGAATTATATATAGCCATATACCAATTTAGGCCTTATAGTACTGTACTTTCTACAAATTAAAATACAGATCCATTAAGATTGAGAAATGCACCATACACCTGTAAACTAGAAATGCCTTTTTCTGTATGAGTATGGTAATGTCAGGTCAACAAGTCTTTTTGTGTTACAGTCTATCATTTTCTGTTGGAGTCTATTTAACATAAAAGTATGAAACCAGCATAATAAGTAGGATTTTCTCTGTGCAGTCTTATGTGAGGAAGGATTAATTAGCCCTTAATAATTATTACAAATGACAATTTAAATATTTATGGCATGCAAGTGAACTTTAGGTAGGGTATATGGCTTTCAGAAGCATTGGAGAATATCCCTGTTATACCACAAGTCTTATAAGTTCTCATAGAATCTGTGAGGAAAAAGCTTTGTGTTCCTAAATGTAAAATCAAGGTACAGTACGGTCTAGTAGATTTCTACCATATTAAATTCCTGAATACAGCTGTATGCATGAGACCAGGGGCGTAGTTATAGTGGGTTCAGAGGTATCAGGCATACCTGGGCTCTGGAGCCTGAGGGGGCCCAAAAGCCCCTCAGCCACATAAGAAGACACCATTATTATAAATGATAGATGAGGGCCCTGTTATGGATTTTGCATTGGGGCCTTAGTTACACCCCTGCATGAGGCCTAAGGAAGAAATTGTATGTGTCCAAATAGGGTGTCACAGATCAAAACGACCTAAGGGCTCATGCACAAGACAATGTTGTGTGCACTAACCCTGTAGAGCGGCACACTTCACGTGCTTTCCCTGTACTCATTGGAGTCACTTCATGTCTTTTTCATGCACTCATTGGCACGCTGTGTGTCATTGAATAGCGTGAAGCAACACTTTTAGAGTTAAATATCTCCATAATATGGCATGCAGTGTAACATATTTTTTCTTTGTACGGACTAGGACAGAATCTGTAACCAAACATCTCTACTGTATGTGCCTTCATCTAAAACCAGAGGTACATGGAGATTTATTATGGGTCCATAACAGGCTATAGCCACCATAATTGTATATTAAAGACAGATTTAGACTTTTTGTTTTTTTTGGCTATTGCTGTATTGTCAGTCATTTTAATGTAAATTTAGACATCTCAGGAGGAAATGTTCAAATAAGTTATTAGTGATGTAGAATAGGAAACGTCACTTTGAAATAAAATTTGGAATCTGTTCCAAGGTGTCAGAGTGATGTACAGCTTGATGGGATATAGCTATGAAATTTCAGACAGAGACAATTTCAGGCACACTTTAAGACATAAAATGACTCCTGAGAATGTTATGTTTGACAGAGAAAAGCAGCAGTTACAGGGGTTTCAGTGTTGACGCAGATCAAACACATTTAGCATCAAATGTACAAGTCTATTTTTAATATTGAAAATTTTGCCAGCTTAAATAGTAGCAGCAGGAAGACAGAACTATGCTTGAAAGATTTTTCCTTCCTGTGTTTTTTCCTTTTGTTACTATTTGCTTTGTTTTCTGTCAGTATATAAGTCGTACAAATCTTAGCTTAAAGGGTAACTAAACGTTCAACAAACTTCTGACATGTCATAGTGACATGTTAGAAGTTTTGATCGATGGGGTTCGAGCACTGGGACCCCCACCTATTGCTAGAATGAAGCTGCAGAAGCGCTCGTGTGAGCGCTGAGCCACATCGTTTCTGTTCGGCTTTTCTCGGAAAGCCGATGTAGTGGTCTGCTTGCGGGCCCATAGACATTCTATTGAGCCTGTACACCGCTACATCGGCTTTCTAAGAGAAGCCAAACAGAAAGGAAGTGGCTCAAACGAGCAAGAGCACTTCTGCTGCTTAGTTTTAGAGATTGATGGGGGTCCCAGTGCTCAGAGCCCCACCAATCAAAACTACTCACATGTCACTATGACATGTCAGAAGTTTGTTGAACGTTTAGTTACCCTTTAAAGAGAACCTTTCACCTCCCTATACATGTGCAGCTGAGTGCAGTATGTAATGGGAAGGGCTGCACAAACCCTGGGGCACTTTTAAAAAAAATTCTACCCTCCTCCGTTATTTAGATATCGGTGTCGTTATATTTGGCGCCCAATATTTAAATAACCCCCTGAATTGTCAATGGGGCGTGTACTGGCATTGGGGCGTGTTACTATGGCTGTGACACTGTCCAATCAGATATGGACTGTGTTAAAGCAAGAACAAGGATAGAAGAGATAGTGTGCACGCGCGAGCCCACGCACACGCTCCCACTCTTCAGCTTTCAAGATCAATTTTCTGCCGAAGTGGCAAGGGGGCGTGTCACTGCTACGGACAGTGTAAGAGCTGTGGAGAGGAGAGTGCAAATGCGTGCTCTCATCTCTCCAGCTCTTGCGAAAGATCAGTCTTGTACTTTATCTGCCGATCTGGCAAAGGGACATGTCTCTGCTACGGACAGTGCAAGCGCTCCCCAGCTCTTATACTGTCCATAGTAGTGACATTCCTCCTTGCCAGTTCGGCAGACAAAGTACAAGACTAATCTCTCGCAAGAGCTGAAGAGATGAGAGCGCGCATGCCCCCCAGCTCTTACACTGTCCGTAGCAGTGACACAACTCCTTGCCAGTTCGGCAGAAGACTGATCTTGAAAGCTGAAGAGTGAGAGAGTGCGTGCGCACTTGCGCACACTCTCTCCTCTATCCTCCCTCTTGAGGTAACACTGTCCATATCTGGTTGGACAGTGTCACAGCCATAGTAACACACCCACTTGCCAGTACACACCCCATTGACA
This sequence comes from Rhinoderma darwinii, assembly GCF_050947455.1. NCBI lineage: Eukaryota > Metazoa > Chordata > Amphibia > Anura > Rhinodermatidae > Rhinoderma > Rhinoderma darwinii. The sequence continues at coordinate 346,598,700 of NC_134689.1, forward strand.
GTTCAGGGGGTTATTTAAATATCGGGCGTCAAATATAACGGCACCGATATCTAAATAATGGAGGAGGGTAGAATTGTTTTTTAAAGTGCCCCAGGGTTTGTGCAGCCCTGCCCATTACATGCTGCACTCAGCTGCAAATGTATGGGGAGGTGAAAGGTTCTCTTTAATGAAATGTTTACCCCTGAATACCATTTTCTATTATACAGTATGTTTATAGTGGTTGGATCTCTGTTTTTCTTATAAATAGCTCCACATCACCTGCATAAACATACGTATATGTAAAGGATCTGCCAGGCACAGCTTCTGTGTCAACGACCATAGGTAATCAGTCTGCACCTGCTTCTATGTCTGTGAGACTGACTCCATCTTTCACCACTCAGGATGGCAAGCTTAGGAGTGGGAGAGCCTATCACAGCCTGGCCAGACAGAGCTAGCTCCCGCCCTCTGTCTATTTATACCTGCCTTTCCTGTTCCTCCTTGCTTGTGATTCTTCTCGTTTGGTTTCCTGGCCCTGCTGCACCTTCTGAACTATTTGACCCTGCTTCATATTGACTCTGGCTTACTGACTACTCTCCTGCTCTGCGTTTGGTACCTCGTACACTCCTGGTTTGACTCGGCTTGTTCACTACTCTCCTGCTCTGCGTTTGGTACCTCGTACACTCCTGGTTTGACTCGGCTCGTTCACCACTCTTGTTGCTCACGGTGTTGCCGTGGCCAACTGCCCCATTTCCCTTAGCTTCTGTGTACCCTTGTCTGTTTGTCTGTCGTGCACTTATTGAGCGTAGGGACCGTCGCCCAGTTGTACCCCGTCGCCTAGGGCGGGTCGTTGCAAGTTGGCAGGGACTGAGTGGCGGGTAGATTAGGGCTCACTTGTCTGTTTCCCTACCCCTATCAATACAGTATATTTAACACATTGAGGCAGAAAATTTGATAATGGCTTAAAGATAGATAGCCTAAAGCTAAAGGTGCCAGGCTGAAGGTCAGCCATATTTTTTATAGGTTTGGCAAATCTTTTCTTATGTTAGACTCATTTCCCTTCTTTACACCACCTATTGTGTGGTATAATTTAGACCAGTATACTGTGCCACAACAGTGACTCACGCCAGTGATAAATTTGGCACATTTTAAAACTTGAAAATCTAAGCACATATTTTAAGTATTCGACCCTACGTGGTGAGCATGTCAAAAATCAAGCACCCCCAGAGCCACAGTGGTAGCCAACTTGTTATCTTTAAATCTATGTCTATGCAGGGGATTTGGAGCTCTGTATCAGAAAACCAGAGCTCTAAATGTTATAAAGATATATTAAGAAATTATCTTGTTTTCTCTTCCCTTCCTTTGTCTTCTTTTCTCCTTCCTTCCACCTCCCCTCCCATTTCCTTCTATTCTCATCCCTTCCTCATGCCTCCACCCCTACTCTTTCTCTTTTCTTCCCTTCTGATCCTTTCCTCTAACCTCCCCCTTCTTTTTTTCCTTCCGTCCTCTTCCCTCCCCTCTTCCCCTTGTCTTACTTTTACCTCCTGTCTCCTCCCTTCCTTTTACCTTCCCTCCCATTTCCATCTCTTCTCATCCCTTCCTTATGTCTCCAACCTTTCTTTCTCTTTTCTTCCCTTCTCTTCTCATCCCTTCCTCTAACCCTCCTCTTCTTTTTTTCCTTCTGTCTTCTTTCCTCCCCCCTTCCCCTCCTCTTACCTTTGACTCCTGTCTCTTTCGATTCTCTCCTACTCTGTCTTACTTTCCCTTCCTTCCCCTTATCTTCTTTTCTTCCTTTTTCTTCATTTCTTTTTCTTTCTCTCCTCTTAAAATTCCCTTCTCTTTTTCCCCTGATTTTCTCTCTTCCTTCTTTTCGTTTTGAATAACATTCTAACTCCTTCCTTCTATTACCCCTTTTTCTCTTTACCCTCTCAAAAATCCCTCCTGTTCTTACTCTTCTTTGTCTTTTTAATATCTTCCCTTTCTTTCCCTTATACCTCTCCTTTTCTCCTTCCTTCTCTTCCCATCTTTCCAAAGCAAAAGTGACATTTACAGTGTTCCACATTATATAATTTCTGAGAAAGCTTTACTTACCATCTAAGTGGACAGCGTTCAAAACATTAGGACAGATTTTCATGTAATATATGAATTAGAATAACTATAACCTTACTTTACCCAATCACATATTTTCTGTTAATCATATTTTACCTTTTACTGCTTCTGTCAACACAGTCGAACATGGATAAATATAAAGCCATGCATTTACAGATAATCACTTCTATTCCTGAAATTTCTCTGCATTTAATAAATTGAAAAGAGAGCTACACTGTGGGAAAATGAATTTTACATACAGTCCATTTATCTTCTAGCCTCTCATGGCGATTTATGTGTGACTACTCACCCTGTGCAATAGCACTATATATCATAACCAAGCACGGAGGAAATTAAAAGTAAAAACAACTTAAAGGGGAAATATTGTCATGTTTTATGCAAATTGGATTTCTGCTAATATGTTAGTGACTTTAACTATTACAGACACTCAGATTGTCCTGGATCACAGAATAAGCACGTTATTCTGTTCATTTTCATGAATCCCTTTAGATCTACACATCATGTCAGATTAATAATTAATGCTATTACCTAGGCATTAGTTAATACTCATTTCAAAATCAGTAATTGGTTAAATATTTTAAAAGTGAAAACCAGGGCTAAAAATGAAAATCTTTTTCTCCCAAGGGGAGTTGCCCAAGAAACTTATCTTGTCCCTGCATTTGGGAGATCCATGGGGGTATTCAACTGAAGGCGCCATGGGAACCTCCTTGAATTTCTGGAATGACGAAGACTAGAAAAGTATAACATAAATGGAGTTGTACCAGAACAAACAATTACCACCTGTCCACACGACAGGTACGCCACAGCTGGGACCCCACACCGATCGTGAGATTTGGGGTCCTGAGCTCGACCTAATTGAGGAGGAGCATGACTGAAGCGGCAGTCGAGCATGCTCCTGTTGCTCCATTCATTATCCATGGGACTGATGAAAAAAGCAAAGTACAGTGCTCGGCTGTTTCCGTCAGTGCCCTAGACAATGAATGGGGCATGCTCAACTGCTGCTTCATTCAAGCTCCTCCTCACTGTGGGGGGTGCAGTGATGAGAAAAAAAGGGGTACCCCATTCTTGCGATCTGTGGGCATTCCAGCCATGACCCCACCAGCGATCCGACAGTTATAACCTATCCTGTGCATAGGTGCTAATTGTTGATTCTGGCACAACCCCTTTATAGTACAGTTCCAGGGCAGTGTCTTGTATCAATGTGTCCATCCCATGACCAGGACAGATTTATATCCACTGCAAGTAAATAATAAAGGTTACTATTGAATGATCTTGAAACCGGTAAAAATCGATAGAAAATGTATATTGTAAAATTGTAAAACTTTTTATTATGCAATGAATAACCTTTATTTGCTTTAAGCATTAAACCCCTTTGAATAATATATAACCTACTAAATACGGGGTACAATTAACACAACAAATATGTATATATAAAATTACAAACTTTATTTAGAATACAAAATAATTTAAAAGATGAGTCATACAAAGCATGAAAAAGATGTCTGTCTGCAGAAAGTGTATATCAGCGATAATGCAACAAGGGCATGAAAATATGCAGCATAATAGGAATATGACATAAATAAGTATATCTATGAGGCCATATAAATCCCTAAATGAAGGATGAAGCAACATGTAAAGATACAAATATGATGTGTAAGTGACAATCAGAACATCAAAATCATCGGGAACATATAGAAAAAGGCATAAGTAGAGCTGCATAGAAAAGATAGAGGATAATGGAACATACCCATTTTAGTTCTCTCTGCAAAAAGAGAGACGTCAGACCCGACGCGCGTTTCGGCGGAATGCCTTCGTCCGGGGGTGGCGTCTCTCCAGCAGAAGCCTCCATTTAAGGTTAGTACGTCCAATCAGGTACATTTAAGGATAATGGTAACATACCTGCCTGTTTTGGCGTCTTCTGCCAGGTATAAAGATGGCCGAAGACACTCTTCCGGTTCCGCGTCATCAAGATAGGCATAGTTCAGCGGCACCTGACGTCGCGACGCCACGCCCACCGTGATAGAGACACACAGAACGCAAGGTGGCCCAGCCACTCCCCCTGACGCAAGCGCACGGCATAGTATAGAAGGACATATGAGGTAAGTGAATGTAAACAAATACCTGACTGGGTAAACGCACCAAGGAGAGAGCATGATGAAGAAACAGGGAAAGATGGAAATGAACATATGGAGCAGCAATACAATTTAGGCTGGGTTCACACGACCTATTTTCAGACGTAAACGAGGCGTATTATGCCTCGTTTTACGTCTGAAAATAGGGCTACAATACGGCGGCAAACATCTGCCCATTCATTTGAATGGGTTTGCCGACGTACTGTGCAGACAACCTATCATTTACGCGTCGTCCTTTGACAGCTGTCAAAAGAAGTGCAGAGCACTTCTTTCAGACGTAATTTGAGCCGTTCTTCATTGAACTCAATGAAGCACAGCTCAAAATTTACGGCTGTCAGAGAAGCCTCGCAAAATGCGAGGAGGAGCATTTACGTCTGAAACGAGGCAGCTGTTTTCTCCTGAAAACAGTCTGTCTTTTCAGACGTAAAAGCCTGCTACCGTGTGCACATACCCTTAGATGTAGATATACTGAATAGATCTCAAAACGGAAAAAGAAACCGAAAACAATGCTATCATTGTCATGTATAATGCAAAAGAGAAAATCAAAGTGGGAAATGTGTGTGTGAAAAACGAAAAAAATTAAAAAATGAATAAACCATTAAAGCGTGTGTGTGTGAAGTAAATCATGTAAAGTGTAAGGCCTCATTTACACGAGCGTATTATACGCGCGTGCGACGCGCGTGCTTTTCACGCGTGTCGTACGCACCTATAATAGTCTATGGGGCTGTTTAGACGATGCGTGAATTTTGCGCAGCGTGAGTGCGTTGCGTAAAACTCACGACATGTTCTATATTCTTGCGTTTTTCACGCAACACGCACCCATTGACTTCAATGGGTGCGTGAAAACAACGCATGCCACACTGACGGTCCTGCGTTGCATGCGCGAAAATCACGCAAGAGCTGTCAAACTCCTGCATGTAAACAGAAAAGCACCACGTGCTTTTCTGGTTACAAACATCCAAACGGAGTGTCAAATTAGAGATGAGCGCACCGAACTTCACCGGGTTCGGCAAAACTCGTTTTCACCGAAACCGGTAAAAAATGTTCGGGTACGCGACGTCAGGAGACAGTCTCTGTCCACGGTGCTGAAAGCGTTAAACTGGTTCAGCACCATGGACAGTGACTTCCGCTCCGAAAATCCATGAACCTGTAAAAAAAAAAAGACGTTCTGACTTACCGATAACTCCGGTCCGACCTCCCGGGATGACAGTTAAGTCCAAGTGACAGCTGCAGCCAATCACAGGCCAAGCACAGGCTGCAGCCAATCACAGGCCAAGCACAGGCTGCAGCCAATCACAGGCTGCAGCGGTCTCATGGACTGCGGCGTCATCCTGGGAGGTGGGGCCGGATGACGAGAGAGGGACGCGTCACCAAGGCAACGGCCGGGAGACCGGACTGGAGGAAGCAGGCAGTTCATGGTAAGTTTGAACATCTTCTTTTATTCACAGGTTGGTGTCTATTGTGATCGGCATTCACTGTCGAGGGTGCTGAAAGAGTTACTGCCGATCAGTTAGCTCTTTCAGCACCTTGGACAGTGACGGGCCTCGACTACCTCATCTCTATGATGGCGGCTGCGTGAAAATCACGCAGCCGCGCATCATGACACACGGAGCTGTCAGATGCCTTTTGCGCGTTTAAAACGCAACAAGGCTGCGTTTACGCAGTGCATACGCCATGCATACGCGCGCAAAACGCAGCGTTTTTTGCGCGCGCAAAACGCATACGCTCGTGTAAATGAGGCCTAATGCTGTGTAAATAATGCTATAAGTGAGTAAGTGCGTAGATATGTGGAAAAATATATATATGTGTAATTGCCCAAAACTGGTGAGTGTTGCTAAATAGTGATGTGCATACAACAGAATATAAAAGTGCAAAAATTGCAAAAAAGTATAAGTGCCAGGTGGGAACATATCCATATTCATTTGATAACAAATATTAGAATAGACAGTACTTATATTAGTAAATTGACGTGAGTGCAACTGAAATACAGGACAAATATAGCATAAATGAAGATCGCCGTTGACAGTATTTTCGTTATTAGGTTTATCAATTGGTTTCTTTTCGACATTCCCAAGTCCATTCTCTCCACATACGATAGAACCAACACCAACTCCATCTATAATATAAATGGAGGCCATTAGAGATAATTAACAAAAACCTATCAGATCACAAATTTAAAAAACGTAGAAATATAAAACGACCCGCTGGAGGTCAATGGTCAAATAAATGGAGCAAAATTTAAATTCTCATTTAATCCAAGAGGACGCATAGTCCCCAGAGTCCAAATCCATTTTGATTCACATAGTGCCAGTTTTTTTGAGATCTCACCATTTCGGATATTAGGTTCAATGCAATCAATGCCCCTTACTCTCAGTTTCATCGGGTCACATGAGTGGTACATCTTAAAATGTCTAGTTACTGGTTTTAACCCCTTCCCGACATATGACATACAGTTACGTCATAGCCGGGAAGGGGAAGTATGGAGCGGTCTCACACAGTGAGATCGCTCCATACGATGCCGGTGTCGGCTGTATGTTACAGCCGACACTTCAGAGTAACTAGCGGCATCGGGCTTGAGCGTGATCCCGCTAGTTTAACTAGTTAAATGCCGCGGTCAATACCGACCGCAGCATTTAAATCGTGAGAAAGAGGGGGACGACCCCCTCTAACAGCTCATCGCACCCCCCCGCAACGCAATCGCGGGGGGGCGATGGTTGCTATGGCTGCCTGATGAAGACCCCCTGGTCCGCCATCTTTGTACACCCATTAAGTCCTGCCTCTGGCAGGGCTTAATAAATGCCTGTCAGAATCATGATATACTGCAATACATTAGTATTGCAGTATATCGTGCAAGCGATCTAACGATCGCTGGTTGAAGTCTCCTAGGGGTACTAATAAAAAAAGTAAAAATTAGTTAAATAAAGTTTTTTTTTTGTGTAAAAAAAAAGTAAAATTAAAAGTTTCCCATTTTCCCCCTAGAGCATAGTAAAAAAATAAAATAGTAAAAAAATAAAATAAATATCCATAATTGGTATCGCCGCGTCAGTAAAAATGTGAACTATTACAATATATCATTATTTAACCCGCATGGAGAACGCTGTAAAAAAAAAAAATTGTAAACGCCAGAATCTATTTTTTGGTCACCTCATCTCTCACAAAAAATGAAATAAAAAGTGATCAAACCGTCACATTTACACCAAAATGGTATTATTAAAAACTACAACTTATCCCGCAAAAAATAAGCCCTCATTCCACTTAATCGACGGAAAAATAAAAAAGTTATGGCTCTCAGAATTTAGCGACGCAAAATAAATTTTCTTTTTTACACTTAGGTTTTTAATTGTAAAAGTAGTAAAATATAGAAAAAAACAATAGAAATTTGGTATCGCCATAATCCTATTGACCCGCAGAATAAAGTTAACATATTGTTTTAATTGCACAGTGAATTCCGTAAAGACAGCGCGCAAAAAAGCATGGAGGAATCGCTGTTTTTTTCATTTTCTACCCCACAAATAATTTTTTTCTTGTTTCCTAGTACATTATACGGCAAAATAAATGATGCTACGAAAAACTACAACTCGTCCCGCAAAAATCAAGCCCTTATAGTACTATATCGACGGAAAAATAAAGACGCTGTGGCTTCTGGAATGTGGAGAGGAAAAAACGGAAATTAAAATCTGAAAGTTGTTTTGGTCGGGAAGGGGTTAAAGTTTCCAAGGCTTCTATCTTTACTGCTCCCAAAATGTCTCGAACGTGCTCGCTAACTCGAACTTTGAAATCTCTATAAGTGAGGCCAACATATATTTTGGGGCAAGGGCACATAGCGTAGCGTAGTAAAGTACTGCTTTTGTGGAGCAGGTAATGGAGTGTGTAATGGCAAAAGTTCTCTTACCCGCCGAATCAGAAAAGGAAGTTGCCCTTTGAACAATAATAACTAAACCTAATTTATGTTTTACAAACTCTTTTGACATCCGCTGTGTATTCATTAAACTGGGAGATATCTGAACTTTGTTTTATAAGGAGCTGACATCACAATATTTCTACCGCAGTTTGACGGGATCCCCATGTCAGTACTTATACCACTGTAGTGATTTGCTTGTTCTACGATTTGTCAGTTTCCTCCCACTTGCTTTCATTCTCCTGTTCACATCATGACACTTTCATTGTTATTTGCTACCTTGTCCTCACTGACACATAATCACAGCAGTGGACAGGTCACTGCGTACCAATGGATCAGTTTACTCGTCTCTTGCTGCTGTCAAATGATCTGGCTGACCACGAGATGTAGAAACTTCAGATTTTAAGTAAATGCCTTACTAGAATTATCACAACTCTCATTCAAAGTTCCAACTATAGGGGGTGCCGATGTTTCAGCTATACTTATGCCGTAGGGCTTGTGGGGGCCCAAAGGCCACATAAGGAAATTGCATCTTTTTTTTTTGTCTGTATTGTGACATCACTGTTTATTATCCCAGTACCGTGCCATGATTGTACGCACGATTGTAAGCTCCGGGTCCCAGAAGCAATGCAGGGGTTGATGCCAGCAGCAGAAGGCTCCGACCACTGTATATCGGACATGCTGAGTTACTGCAACTCTGCTCCTATTCACTTGAATAGGAGCAGTGCTGCAGTCCTGCAGTATGGCCACTATACAGTGGTCGGAGCCTTCTGCTGCTGGCATCAACCCCTGCATTGCTTCCAACCAGAACTGCTGATCGGTGCAGAGTCAGGGTGGCAGATCCCCACCAATCATATACTGACGATCTATCCTGTGGATAGGTCATCAGTATAAAAAACAGCCCCAACCTGGACAACCCCTTTAATGCCATTCTTCAGTAAATAATCATGTAGCCCTTTTTTAAATGATGACATAGTATCTGCCATTACTAGCCCTTCGGGTAGGGCATTCCGTAGTTTGACTGCTCTAACTGTAAAAAACCCATCTCTATAATGATGTCTGAAACGACTTTCCTCCACACGCACTGAATGACTCCAAGGCCTTTGTAAAGTCCTTGGAAAAAATAAATGTTGTGCTAGTTTTTGTTCATGTGCATACAGTTGGCGTCCGTTAGAGAGATTCTTTATATTCGTTTTTTGGTGCAAAAGAATGCAAAGACATATCCATGCTGAATGTCTGCCATTAGCTTCCATTATTAAAAAAATATCTTTAACGTATACATTTTCTTGTCGATTTTTTGTTGTTTTCTAAGTGCAGGAGATGGCTCTTTTAGACAAAAATAAAGGTATCCTGAAGTAAACCTGCCAGATATGCCAAATAACACAATATGGGGGAGATTTACTTAAACTGGCATTTCAAACACCAGTCTAAAACCAAAATAGGTTGAGTAAGATGTGTCAAATATTTTAAGAGGTATCTTTCCTGTCTGCACAAGAAATGTGAACCTACCATGACGATGAACAGGTGTATATTTGCACTATAATATACACCAATGTCTTGCCGTGAATTATAGTAAACCTGTCAGTCCGCGAGAGGCCACGCTTTGTCTCTAAACCCCGCCCACTTTTTCTCTGTACTTTTTAAAAGAGGCGGAAGAAGAGTAAAACGTTTTAAAGTCAAACATTTATTGCACAAATATGGCGTGCGCCATAATTTGCGACTTAGTAAAGCTACATAGTTGACGTAAAGCTATTGATAAATTCCCATCTCTATGTCTGCCCCATAGAAGCTTTTGGATACTATTTATCTGGATACTTTCTTTTTTTTATATCCAGGAGTGTACTGTCAAAGATATGGCCCAATATGGTGTAAACACAGCCTAATATAGAGATTTCCGCTGCTATTGTGTTTAGTTTAACTCATGGAGGATTGTCTACATTGATGTTTGTTAACAAAGTATTTATGCAATGTAAAAGCAGGATGAGGTCAGGTCAGGTTTTTAGCTTCTAAAATATTTCTATTCACTGACTACAAAAATACATTTTTAAAATAGGCAGGAATTAAAAAAAACAAGTTTATTAGAGACAAACTCTAGTGTTTTCTGATTATTACATTTACCTAGACACATTTTCTTTCTTGAAGTAAACCTGCTTTTTTTCTTCCCTATTTCTAAGGGAATATTTTTTTCCACAATTAACACAGATCACCTATCCACAGAATAGGTAATAAATGTTTGATCGCTGGGGGCCACACCACTGGGACCCCCATTAATCTCTAGATTCAGATTAATGCAGTGAGGAGAATCTTGAGTAAAGCAGCGGTCGCGCATGTGCGCTACTGCTCTAGTCAAAGTCTATGTGAATGATGGAGACAGCCGAATACAGAGTTCAACTGTTTACCATCATTCCCATAGACTTTGAAAGGAGCGGCAGCGGACATACTTGACCACTGCTTTATTCAAAATTCTCCTCACTGCGTGGAAAACTCCATTCTAGAAATTAATGGGGGTCCCAGTGGTCATCCTCGCTCCAATCATGCAGTTTAGAAGAACTCCTAGATATCTGTGGGATTCCCAGTGCTATGGCCCCCACCAATCATACATGTATAATCTATTCTGTGGATATCTTCCACATATATGCTAAATCTGACACCCTATGTTCTATTCAAGTATTGTAAAGTTATTTATGATAGCTAACGAACATATCCATCACGCCCTTGTTTTAAAAATTGACCCACTGTTACTGAGGATCAGAGAGACAGATTAAATTGCCCAATAGAGCTAGCTGAAATCAAAGTTGCACTTAGGGGTTTGTCATTGGGTAAAATCTCGGGACCAGACGGCCTACCGGGGGAAATTTATATAAAATATGATATAGCCCTGTTGACTATTAAAAAATAGATTATTATCTGAAAACGAACTAGGAGTGAGGACAGACTCAATGTATGATAGTAATATCATGTTAATCCCGAAAACTGACAAGGACGAGACAGACCCATCCTCCTTCAGGCCAATATCAATTATTAATGCCGACGCCAAGCTGTTCGACAAAATTCTTGCGAACAGATTAGCTAAAATTACTCATAATTCGATGCATGAAAGATCAATGTGGGTTCATGCCCTCAAAATCCATGCAAAATAATATCAATAGGGTACAGGCCAATGTCTAGGTGGGGGATCCAGGTGATCGCCAACCCATATTGTCTTTGGATTCTGTAAATATGTTTGACAGTGTGAAGTTGTGATACCTGTGGAAAATACTAAAGAGGTTTGGGTGGGAGAGAACTTTACAAATAGGATTTAAAAAAAATGTGATCTAGAAATAAAAAAAATGTATTAACCCGATGTATGTGGCAGGGATGTCCTCTCTCAACCTTTTTGTTTGCCCTAGGCCATTGAGCCGCTTGCAGTGATGTATAGGAATAATCAAAGGCTAAAGGGATTTGGAGTGGGGAGGCGAGAGGACATGATCTTGTTGTATGCAGATGACATAATGGTATTATTGAAAAATACAGAAGGATCCCTGAGCCAAATAATGGTCAAAATTTGTGATAATGCCTCTCGGAGTAGATGTAGTGCCCATCGAGACAGACATACAAATAATCAATAGAGATGGGAGTTTTAGGTACCTTGGGATACAGTTATCAGCGGACCCAATGAAGTACGTCGAGTTAAATGTGTTACCATTCTTGGGGAAAATTAAGAATAAATTAAGTATCCATTTTAAAACAGCCATTATCAAAAGGAGGAGAGGTTGGGATTAATGAAAATTATCATATTACCACAACAATTATATGTTATGAGCAATACCCCAGTGTGGATAGATAGGAAGATCTTTGAAAAGATTAAAAGTGTAGCGAATGAACTAATTTGGAACAGGAAAAGCGTGAGAATTAAGCAATACTATCTGAGTCTCCCAGAAAAAAAAAGGAGGGTTGGCAGTACCAAACTTTTTAAATATAATATGGTAAAAGGCTTATAAAATTTGGTAAAGTGGCAATATAATGACTTCCTGAGGAAGCAAGTAGAGGAAATTCAGGGGTATGTAAAAAAAACAAAAACTTTTTGAAGTATTTGAAATGTATGTAGATGGGAGGGGGGAAAACTGCCCACTACTAAATTTAGCTATCAAGTCTGTAAAAAAGCCAGGAGAATTTTTGGATACGAAGAAATATTAGAATTTACTCCTCTCCCATACAAGTCATTCAGGGAAATCGGAAAAAGATGGAATTTACAATACTTGTTGAATAGATGTATTACTAAGATCACACAGTTTTTTCAAGGGGAGTGTTTTCTAAAACATGCTGAATTATGTGTCAATAGGGATAATATATGTAAAGGAAGATATTTGCCTTTAAAACAAACAGTAGAAGCCACAATAAGTAGAAAGAAATTCACTATTTGTACAGCGAAGAGGTTATCAACATTCTGAAGATTCCACCAAAAGTTAGGAAGATAATGACACAAATTTATTAAGAAAAATATGGGGGAGAGATCCTCCAGCTCACCTGACACATGGCATGTGTGTCGTAGACATCGCACGGAATCTCGTGTCAGCACACGATGGGTGAAGGCAGACAAAGGCAGAGGGTTGAGTCCAGCGTTGTAGAGAGGTAAAACGGAATCTTGTTCCAAGTTTACTAGTATCAAATTAAAAGGTCCATAGGTATGGAGTCCTAGTGTGCAGGAAGGAGTGTATGTTGGTCCAGTCGTGAAGCCTACGCATTTCAGACGTGTTAGATGTCCTTAATCATGGCTGTTTAATGAACTTGGAACAAGATTCCGTTTTACCTCTCTACAACGCTGGACTCAACCCTCTGCCTTTGTCTACAAATTTATTAACTTCTGCTAGTTTCAGGGTGCGAGATATGCAAAAATTTAGGCTATGGAGAAATGGGAAAGAACAATGGGTCCTCAAACTTCACAGTTCTGCGGGAATCTTTTGGAAAATGAAGGGAAGTTTTTGGAAGCTAATTCTTACAGGGTAACGCCGTCCTTGGTGATTCATTGTTTATTCTTCAAATGGGTGAGCTTCCATAGGATGGGTTTGAGCAGCCCCACCATCAGGAGTCTGGGCCCCCCTCACTACTGCAGCGGGTGCAAAGTAAAGGGGTGGGAGGTAGGGCAGCGGTGAAAAGCAAACTAGTAGGGTCTCTTTGGATGGGTGGGGCAGAGACAGCTGGTGGGTATCAGGGGGCAAGTTGGAGAGACTAAGTGCCAGGGGGAGACGCAACCTGACATGGACTCTGTGGAGGAATAGGGAAGAAACTGGGACTCTGCGGGGGGGGGGGGCAAAAATGGAAAAAGTGTGTGTGCAGAGAATCTGGTTGCAGTGGGGCAACATAAACATAAATTATTGCACTGAAATTGCTGCCTGTACACAGCAGAGTCACTCACCAAGATTTAGTTCTGGCCGCTGCAGTGCCTAAGATCTCCCACTGCTGCTGCCAGGAATTTCTGGGCCCCATGAAGCCAAGATATCTGCCCCCCCCCTCCATTACCGGGGATGGGTAACGGAAAGTGTGGCACTCACGTTTGTACAATATACGCATTAACTGATTTTGGTGCTGATGTCAATTACAGTGAAGGAAACAGGCAGTGTAACAGGCAGTGACCGGTTAATGCTCTGGATTTTGATCTATTTAGCCAAAACGTATCTGACTGTATGGAATATAGTGGTATACGTAACCCGAGGAATGGCCCAGGGGAAACTCCTGAAGTCACTGTCCATGAACAGGGCTAGAGCCTTCTACTAGCGCTCTGCCCAGGGACTCTGGCGCTGTTCCAGATGTCCATATACCTAAAGTGATGTCAGAAGCTTTGCAAAGCCTAAGTATATGGTATACGGCCGTTGCGTTGGCCACACTCTGGCCAGGGATTCCGGCCCTGAAGAGTCCGCTGACATCACTTTACATATATGGACAAAGTGATGCTCTGCCTGGGGACTCCGCAATTGGGAAGCTCCTGACATCACTGTCCATATATTAATGTCAGGAGCGGTATAAGTTTTTTTGTGGAATTTCTCATGATGGAACAACAAAGTCTACTACGCTATTCCATCCTTCAAAGATAAGGTTTACCAACGTCTACCAGCCCGACGGAGGCTAAAAGGACAAAATTGAGCCCTGTGAATTATCGTCTACGTTGTATATACTGTACGTTAGGAGATTTCCTGATGCACACGATAAACTTAGGGCAACAACACGATGTGAAGGGCGCCTTAACCCGTTAGTGACCACCAATACACCTTTTCACGGCGGACACTAATGGGCTTTATTCTGATGCATACGCCTTTTCACGGCATGGCCTAGCAGATGCCTGTCCGTTTTAAACATTATAAAGCGATCGGAGGATCACATATTAAAGTCCGCTAGTGGGACTAGTAAAAAAGTTACAAAAAAAAGTTAAATAAAGTTAATAAAAAAAAAGTGAAAAAAATGAAAAACCCACTTTTTCCCCTTACAAACTGCTTAACTATTAAAAAAACTAAATAAAGTAAAAAAGTTACACATAATTGATACTGCTGCGTCCGTAACGACCCCAACTATAAAGCTATTATGTTATTTAACCCGCACAGTGAACGCCGTAAAAAATAATATAAACAGCAATGGAAAAATTGCTGTTTTCTGTGAATCCTGCCTTTAAAAAAATGTGAGAAAAAGTGATCAAAAAGTCGCATCTACTCCAAAATGGTACCAATAAAAACTACAAGTCGTCCCGCAAAAAAACGCTGTCATACAACTGCATCGGCGGAAAAATAAAAAAAAGTTATTGCTCTTCAAATATGGAGATACAAAAACAAATAATTTTGAAAAAAAAAGTGTTTTTACTGTGTAAAAGTAGTAAAACATACAAAATCTATACAAATTTGGTATCGTTGCAATCATAACAACGCGCTGAATAAAGTTTGTTGTGTTATTTATACCAAACGGTAAACGGAGTAGATTTAGGACCCAAAAAAGTGTGGCAAAATGTCTGGTTTTTTTCTATTCCCCCCAAAAAAAGTTTATAAAAGTTAATCAATAAATAATATGTACCCCAAAATGGTGCTATTAAAAAATACAACTTGTCCCGCACAAAACAAGACCTTATACAGCTATGTAGACGCAAAAATAAAAAAGTTATAGCTCTTAGAATGTGACGATGGTCATTAAGGTTTAAAATAGGCTGGTCATTAAGGGGTTAAGGGAGGGGGAAGTGCTTGTGAGGATGTAATGAGCACTAATACTCCGTTATTACGTTGCCATTAAAGTTCAATGTGTTTTTCAACAACAAAAATCTGAGGCTTTGCCTTTGATTTCTGACGCAGATGTGCCACAAACGTGTAGCAGATCCGCACGAGAATAAAGCCCTGTTCACACAGAGTTTTTTTGCCACATTTTTTGCAGCGGAAACCGCATTGGAAACTTGCCGGTATCGCCTCCTATGGATTTCAAGGGGCGGCGAAGGCGTTTTTTTCCCCTGAGCGACATGCCCTTTCTTCGGGCATTTCCGTCTCTGACCTCTCATTGACATCAATGGCAGGCAGAGAAAATTTTAATGAATTTCGAGGCAGATTTTTCTGCCTGCAAAAACTGTGTGAACAAGGCCGATTGTCATTCAAAGTTGCTTATCCTCGGCTTTTCCATGTAATATAAGTTGCATGCTACTTATTGCTGTGGTGGATTTCTTTTCATGGTGGGGACAAAAACACACGTGGAAATTTTTTGTAGCATGTGAACTGGGTTGCGGAAACCTCATATGCATTGGATGCAGTAACATCGGCATGTCATCAGAATCCGTATCAAATCCAACATGTGTGAACGGGGCCTTAGGGTGAGTATTTGTATCCGTATTTTCGTTTCCGCTTGCGAATTGTTTCTGACTAGTTTAAAAAATTAAATAAAATCTGCAGCATAAAGCCTGCACCTATTTCCGCATCAAAATGTAAAATTCCTCAATGTGTGCGTTACAGAATTTGCTAGGGATTTACAACAAATGAACGCTTTATATTGTAAAGGATGAAATACTTTACAATTTTGCAACATAATAGGCATGCAGCTGATTTATAAATCAGCAGCACGTCCTAAATTCCATGCAGATTTTTTACAAACCCCATTCACATGAGTTAGGGCTTATTCAGACTAACGTGTTAATCGTCCGTGTGAAGGACATTTGTTTTAATGGCCGTCACACGTCTGCATGTATTTCTATGAGGTTATTCACATGGTCGTTGCTTTAATGGACCGTGTGAAGGGCCTGTAAAAGAATAGGACGTCCTATTTTTGTCCATTTTCACAGATCCCTCAATAGACTCAAGTCTATGAGGGATCTGTGAAAACGGGTCCAGCACGGGTGCAAATTGGCCGTGAAAAATGGCCATTATTCACGGCTGATTTCACACACGTTCATCTGAATATCGCCTTATATTGTAATTTCTAGTGAATTTTCAGTGCTCAATCTGCACCAAAAATAGGAGACAAGTGGCCTTATTCAGACGTCCATGTTCGGTCTGTGATATACGGACCGTGTATCGGCCCAATTTTTCCGGACTGACCACAGTTCAGGGAGCCTGGTTTCTAGCATCACAGTTATCTATAATCATAGGAGTCCCTCCCTTTCCGTGGGAATACTGTCCCAGATCCCGTACTGAAAACATCATTACAGTATGGGACAATATTCTCGCGGAGAGGCAGGGACTCCTAGCAGCGTTGATAGCTATGATGATAGGAGTCCGGCTCCCTGAATTGTATATCACAGACTGAACATGGTCGTCTGAATAAGGCCTTAGTCTAGTTACACAGTGTGGTCAAATCACATTTTTTTTGTCACAATTTTAAAAAAATAGCGGCAAATACGTGATTTGACTGTACTGTGAGAATATAGCCTAACAGCACTATTTTTTCATGTTTTGTATCCTTTTTTTATGCAATTTTCACAATCGTGGCACAAAATTACGTGGTGTTGCACCATTTTTGCCGCAATTGCGAAAATCGTCGCAAAAAAACGCTAGGGAAACAAAAAAAACAACAAAATTTTTACTTTATATATTCTACAAGTGGGGTTAGAAGGGATTGGAAGCAGGATGGAGAGGGGGGGGGCACTCACCAGCCTGCAGGTCCAGTCGGCTGTGTAGAGAAGGAGCTGACTGGGGGCGGGATCTCCACACAGAGCTTCTGCTTCCCATGATGCATCTTCCCCTTCTGTTATTCCTCTATGATGCTGAAGTTGATTTCTTATTCGTCCAGTTCGTGAAGTCACAACAGGTCTGCAGGGGGGGGGACACGAGCGTTGCAAGGGGGGGCCGAGAGTGTTGCGAGGGGGGCCGCGAGCGGGGAGGGAGGACCCACGAGGGGGAGTGGGACCGACAGCTCAGCAGTCCCCTTTTCTTCAGCCATGTGGTCGGGCCCCTGACGGGAGTACCATTATTACTGCCCTGGGTTTGAGGGATTAAACAAATTGTGATAGATGTGGGGAAGTAGGGCATACATCAAAAACATATGATGTAATTGTCAGAATGTTGAAGGTTATTGGAGTGGATTATTTGATACTCTGGAAGTTGTCTTCAATTTTAGAGTAAAAGAGGAATTCTCCTGATCTGTTCTCGGAAGCAAGAGCGAATTTATACGGGACATAGTAAAGCTTGGGGTCATAAACAGGTTAGTCTTCATGGCAAGACTGGTAATCATAAGAATGTTGGGGTGTACTGAAACCCCATTAATTATTGCATGGAAAGATTTGGCTAATAAAATGATTAGATACAACTTGGTGACTTACAGAAACTTTAAGAAAGAAAACAAAGTCAAAATGAATTGGAAACTATGGCAAGATTACCGGGATGAAAGGGGATTAAGGTGGTAGTAATGCAATATGTGATTGTTAGAGATGAGCGAACTTATGAAAAGTTCGGTTCGGCAGGTTCGCCGAATTTCATAAAAAAGTTCGATTCGGACCGCACTAGTTCTGACCGAACCTGTAATACAAGAAAGCCCCTAAAAATCGTGTATAACACTGTTTAAAAGCCCTAGAAGCCCTGTATAACACTCTTAGGTCACCCATGAGTGTATCCAAGTACTTTTGAGCTGTCTTTAAGGCAAAGTTAGTGTCAAAGTTACGCCAACATGTATGGCTAGAGGAAAACGGATGGGACATGGTGATAACTAACAGAAACCACTGCACTTGTGCATGTTGTATGCTTAATGCATTGTTAAAAAAGGTACAAAAATTAACCATTTTTGGCGGCAGATGCCTGCCAGAGTTCATACATATAAGGTGGTAAAAGAAGAAGCAATGGCTTTTGACAAGCCCTCAAAAAATTTACCATTTATGGTGGCAGATGCCTGCCGGGGTTCTTCCATACATGGATGTAAAAGCAACAAGCAATGGCTTTTCACAAGCCCTCCAAAAATTGACCCTTTTTTTGGCAGATGCCTGCCGGGGTTCTTCCATACATGGATGTAAAAGCAACAAGCAATGGCTTTTCACAAGCCCTCCAAAAATTGACCCTTTTTATTGGCAGATGCCTGCCGGGGTTCTTCCATACATGGATGTAAAAGCAACAAGCAATGGCTTTTCACAAGCCCTCCAAAAATTGACCCTTTTTTTGGGCAGATGCCTACCGGGGTTCTTCCATACATGGATGTAAAAGCAACAAGCAATGGCTTTTGACAAGCCCTCCAAAATTTGACCCTTTTTATTGGCAGATGCCTGCCGGGGTTCTTCCATACATGGATGTAAAAGCAACAAGCAATGGCTTTTCACAAGCCCTCCAAAAATTGACCCTTTTTATTGGCAAGGGTGAGTAGTAATTCACTGTATTGAACGATACATATGATTTGCGCTCCCACAAATATGAAAAAATTGTAAATTCACTGAAGTGATATATGAGTAAAATATATAAGTTTATTTCATAACGCTCTAAAACAGGGGTACAATCACCACTGTGAAAAGCCCCACCGTGTGTATTAAAAACGTATTAAACAATTACTCCAAGTCCTGATTCAGTTGTGAACCCTCTCTGACTGGGTGTACTACAAAGATACCAATCTGGAATCAGCGTTTAAACATTGGTGTAAGAGTGGTTTAGACCCTCGAACACACCGGAGCCCACGATAACCGCACCAAAAACTCCTAATGCTCAGGTACACAACAATGCCACTGTCCCCTACGCTAAAATTCCTCACTTGAAACCAACCCTACGCGTTTCTATACTTATCATCAGGGGTCTGTAGCTTGGTCACTCTGGCCAGGATGCCAGCGATATTACTTCAACAGCAGATATTCTGCTGTACACCATGGAAGCATGCTCGCATAGATATCAGCGGCATGGGTGAGTAGTAGCAGCACATTAAAAGACACTGGACGACAGTCACAGGACAAAGCCCTGTGGTGGGGCAGGCCTGCTTGTAGCAGACGGGCGGCAGTGGAGGTGTATTGGTGGTAGTAGAGGTAGCCAACAAAGACAGCAAGGGTGGTAGACTGGTAGTAGCAGCAGCACATGAAAAAAGAGACTGGACGACAGTCACAGGACAAAGCCCTGTGGTGGGGGAGGCCTGCTTGTAGCAGAGGGCACTGGGGGTGGATTGGTGGTAGAAGTAGTAGCAGCACCAACAGCGGCACATTAAAAAAAGAGTGGACAGGACAGAATCCCGTAGTAGCAGGCGGCAGTAGCAGGCGGCGGCAGCAGCAGCAGCAATGTCAGATCTAATCAGTGGCATCAGGCACAGGGGTTTTAAAATCCTCACCGATCCATGCTTGATTCATTTTCAGAAACGTGAGATTTTCCAAGCTGTTGGCGGACAATCTTGTTTGCTTAGGGGTGACGAAGCCCCCTGTCGCGCTGAATATCCTCTCTGACGCTACATTGGCGGGTGGACAAGACAGTACACCCATGGCAAACTGGGCCAGTTCTTGCCAATGATCCAATCTGCTGACCCAGAAGTCCATGGGGTCTGGGATCAGCATTTCTGACGGAGAAAGTGCACAGTCCAGGTACTAGTGAACCTGGTTGTTTAGGTGCTGCACCTGGTGATGGTGAACATCCCTTTGGTGACTACGATGTGTCAGGTCGGGGTATTGGATGTAAAAATGTTGTCATCATATTTTCCAAACTGAATTGGCTGCTGCTGCTGCTGCTGCCGCTGCTGCCGCCTATTGCAGAGGTAGCTCTGCCAGAGGCGGTGGAAAGATGAGACAGTGGGGAGCAGAGAGTCGCCCCCCGGTCAGACATGCTTGCAGCAGGTGTTTGCTGTTTGAAAGCCGTGACAAGCTGGCTGCATAGCTTCGCTCGATAATAAGCCAATTTTGCCTCCCTCTCGGAAGGCGCAAAGAACTCCCCCATTCTGGCTTTATACCGAGGGTCTAAAAGTGTGGCTATCCAGTACTCATCTCTTTGCTTCATGCTAACAATACGACAGTCAGCGCACAAGTAACGAAGCATACAGCTCGCCATCCTGGCCAGCATTTCAGAGGGCCCGGTTGGTTCCATCTCCGCCCCATACTGCCATGGTTGTCCATCATCAAGGTCGTCGTCAGACTCGTCATCACCACCATCACTGTCACGTTGTGCGGCTGCCTCGTTCCCTATCCCTTCCTGTGATTCCATCTCCAAATCCAGCTCCTCTTCAGGTCCTGTTTCCTCATCCTCATCAACATCCATAGCCAGATGTGATCCTTCCTCCATCCTTTGCTGAATCATCGCTGTGAGCGTTTGCTCCATAATGAATATTAGCGGCATAACATCGTTCATTCCGCAAGCGTCACGGCTCACAAATCGTGTGGCCTCTTCAAAGGGCCTCAAAACGCGACATGCGTCTCTAACCAGCTGCCAGTGCCTGAGTTCAAAATTACACTGGCTCCAAACGCTGCCCGTCTGCTGCATCAGGAAATCATTCACGGCTTTCCGCTGTTCGTACAGACGGTCCAACATGTGCAGGGTGGAATTCCAGCGTGTTGGAACGTCGCAAATCAGGCTGTGTTCTGGGAGATTGTTTTGACGCTGCAAGTCCAGGAGGGCGTGCTTAAATACATACGAACGTCTAAAGCGAACGCAAACCCTCCTAGACATGGCCAGCACACCCTTCAAACCAACATATGACTTTAAGAAGCGTGTTATGACCAGATTGATCACATGTGCCATGCAAGGAGCGTGTGTCAGGTGACCTAGGCGCAGTGCAGCCACAACGTTCTTCCCGTTATCAGAGACAACATTGCCCAGTGTGAGTTTCAGAGGAGACAGCCAGCGTGCAATTTCCTCCTTGATGCACAGCAGCAGCTCCTGCCCTGTGTGGCTTTTCTCGTCCAGGCTCAGCAGGTGTAAGAGGGCGTTGTGGCGCTTCACCTTGCACTTATGAAAAGAGGAGGGAGGAGGAGTGGAAGATACGCTGTGTCCTGTCGGGGATGGGAAGACCTCCAAGGAGGAAGGCAAGGAGGAGGAGGATGGTAGGCGCCTGGTGTCCGGAGTTGAACCAGAGAGATACAAGCGTGGAGGTGGTAATGCCTGGCATTGCTGCGGTGGTGCATCGGACTGCAAAATATTGACCCAGTGGGCCGTGAAAGACATGTACTGTCCCTGCCCATAGTTGCTGCTCCACGTGTCGACGGTGGCATGTACCCTGCTGCACACGGATAATTGCAAGGACTGGCACACCTTTTCCTCCACATGCTTGTGCAAGGCAGGGACAGCTGTTTTGGAGAAGTAATGTCAGCTAGGTATTCGCCACCTAGGCTGAGCGCACGCCATCAATTGCTTGAAGCCGGCGGAGTCGACCAGGTGGTACGGCAGCGACTGCACCACCAACAACTTAGCCAGGTGTGAATTAAGCCGCACGACAAGTGGATGACTGGGTATATATTGTTGCTTATTGGACAACGATTCCGTAATGGATAACTGACGGGACGTAGGAGGAGCACTAGATGACAGTGATGATGATGATGACAACGACATGGTGGATAAGGCCTGGCTACTACTTAGATGACAGGGACTCGGAGCAGCAGCAGCGGAAGAGGGGTCTTCATTAGATGTACATGATGATGGTGGGGCATGTCGATTGTCCCACATGGCCTTGTGATGCCACTCCATGTGTTTACGTAGAGCGGTAATTCCTACATTGCTGCCCTGCCCACGCCTTACTTTCTGCTTGCAGATACGGCACTGTGCCATGTTTTCGTCCTCCGGGAAGGTACAGAAAAATTGCCACACGGCAGAGTACCGTAAGGAGGTAGTACCATGTCCACCACCACCACCACCCGAGCTTGCCCCTTGTCTGGCAGGCTTTTTTCGGAAGCCTACACCAGCATCTGTGTCGCCGTCACCGGCTCCTGAGCTGACTTCTGCCCCTACCTCGGCTTGGCTGTTTATCACGGCCAGTGCCGCCACTACTACCCTCCTCCTCTGACGCTGTCATCACCTCGTCACCTGGTTCCCGCGTCCTGTCTAAAACAACATCATCATCATAGCCTTCCTCATCATCCCCGCCACTTCTGTCACTGTGTTGTGAATGTGATGTGACATCATGGCGGGCTCCATGCCCCCCCTCATTACTGCGTCTGCCACCACGGCTACCACCACCAACACCCCCACTACCGCAGCTATGCGTCTCGGACACCGCTTCCACCTCCACCACCGCCGCAACACACTCCGTTGGCTGACTCGCGGAAAACAAATCATCATCATCATCATCATCACTATGTTGTTCAGTATCTTCCTTCGCACCCGAGGAGATGTATCTTAGGACTCTCAGGAAAGATGGCTTCCCGCTAGGAAGGGGGAGCGAAGACATAGATGATGGAATGGAAACGCTAGAAATACCTATATTACTACTGTCACTGTGCCAAGGAACTGTAGAGGATCTGGAATCCAACAAAACCTGGCTTGAAGCCAGATTGTCAGAGTCTTCCTGCTGAGATGACCGTGAGCCAGCCAACCAGTCCACAATGGCCGTATTGTCTAAAGTAACCCGCCCACCGGAGGAGATGGACAAGTCTGGCTTGGTGATACTACTACCAGCAGGCACATGGCAGCTGCTACTAGTGGAACTGGGCACATGTCTTGTGCCACAAATGCTGGTACTGGGTCTGGCACCAACAGATCCAACATTTGGACTGGAAGAGGAGACAGCATGGGTGTTTTTTCCTCTACCCCGTCCTTTCACAACCTTTTTTTTCCCAGACATTTCAGAGCCCCTTCTAAAAGTGTATTCACACACTGACACTGGCTTGGCAAATGGCAATGAATGAGAATTTCTATCAGCCACGCCGCAGTGCACTCAGGGAATGCTGGGCCTTGTAGTACTACTACTACCACTACTACAAAGGCTGCCTGTATTGCAAGTTGTATTGTTATTTGTTTGTTATGTTAACGGGCCGGGAATGAGCCCTTTCTAAAAGCGTATTCACACACTGACACTGGCTTGGCAAATGGCAATGAATGAGAATTTCTATCAGCCACGCCGCGGTGCACTCAGGGAATGCTGGGCGTTGTAGTACTACTAGGCTGCCTGTATCGCAAGTTGGATTGTTATTTATGTTAACGGCCGGGGATGAGCCCCTTCTAAAAGCGTATTCACACACTGACACTGGCTTGGCAAATGGCAATGAATGAGAATTTCTATCAGCCTCGCTGCAGTGCACTCAGGGAATGCTGGGCGTTTTAGTACTACTAGGCTGCCTGTATCGCAAGTTGGATTGTTATTTATGTTAACGGCCGGGGATGAGCCCCTTCTAAAAGCGTATTTACACACTGACACTGGCTTGGCAAATGGCAATGAATGAGAATTTCTATCAGCCTCGCTGCAGTGCACTCAGGGAATGCTGGGCCTTGTAGTACTACTAGGCTGCCTGTATTGCAAGTTGGATTGTTTGTTATGTTAACGGCCGGGGATGAGCCCCTTCTAAAAGCGTATTCACACACTGACACTGGCTTGGCAAATGGCAATGAATGAGAATTTCTATTAGCCACGCCGCGGTGCACTCAGGGAATGCTGGGCGTTGTAGTACTACTAGGCTGCCTGTATCGCAAGTTGGATTGTTATTTATGTTAATGGCCGGGGATGAGCCCCTTCTAAAAGCGTATTCACACACTGGCTGAGTAGTGAGTAGTGGATGAGCCCCTTCGATTGCTGGATTCCTGCCTTTTAGATTCCTAAAGCTTTCCCTTACTGCACAGAGATGCTATCCCTACAGCTCCTGTCTGTAAAATGGCCGCTGAACTCCGTGCATAGACTTTTATTGCAGGCTTGAGCACGCCCCTATGCTGCCTCCCGATTGGCTGGGAGAGCCGTTTGCAAGGCATTATGGGGTAGCCTGATGTCAGGTGATCTTGTGAAATCCTCCATTTTAGATGTAACATGTGGCAGGCGCCAAAATGTAGTCGGGTTCGGTCAAAGCGGGTTCGGCCGAACCCGGTGAAGTTCGGATTCGCTGCGAACCGAACTTTTCCGGAAGTTCGGACCGAAACCGGGTTTGGTTCTCCCGGTTCGCTCATCTCTAGTGATTGTCATAAGGGGACAATTTTCTTATTTTTTCTCTTACTCCTCACAGCCAAAGGGTAGAAAGGGCGTAATAGGTTGTGAAGGCAGGGGACCTGGTTGGGCTGATTGGTATTGGAACTAAAATGAATGGAACCAGCCGTTAAAGAGTTCCAAAGAGAGAGAGAGAGGTATTTAAGCAATAAATCCCATACATGTGGCAGCTCTTTGAGGATGATAGCAAAGTAATTTATCTCCCTCCAGTTGGGGGGAGACACATTAACCCCTTCCCGCTCCTGGACATACTATTACATCATGGCAGCTGTATCGTTCGCGCTCCATGACGGAATAGTACGTCTCGGGAGTAACGGCCATTTCGGCCGTCCTCCCGACACATACAGGAGCTGTGACAGCTGCTGTCTTGTTCAGCAGCTGTCACAGCTCCTACAGCGGGGACCAATCGCTGTGTCCCCGCTGATTAACCCGTTAAAAGCCGCGTTCTATAGAGATCGCGGCTTTTTAGGGGTTAAGCTGCCATCGCCGGCCTGCTACACGATAGCCAGTGGCGGATTATCATTAGGGCGTTTCGGGCGGTCGCCCGGGGCCCAAGGCTGCCAGGGGGCCCAAGGCTCCCAGGGGGCCTATGACCGCCCGAACCCCCTCATGCCCAGTGGCGTCGCTAGCACCGGAGGGAGCCCCGGTGCCAGGACCGCACCTGCCAGGCGAGGGGAGCTTCGCTTCTACTTAGCAGCCGTGGTCTGTGCTGCTTTAGAAGCTCCCCCTCCAGCCCCCCTTACCTGCTCTAAACATCTCTCCTCTGCTGCTAGCTGTCGGGACATGGGGGAGGGGAGACTGTCGGCGGGCTCTGTGTCGTGCTGTGAGCAGAAGAAGAGCTGTGGTGAAGACATAAAAGGTAAGTGCATTTGTGTTTAATGTCCATATTCATGTGTGTTTAATATCCATATTCATGTGTGTTTAATATCCATATTCATGTGTTTACAAGGTACTTTGTGTATAATGTGCATACTCGTGTATAATGTGCCTACTTTGTGTATAATGTGCATACTCGTGTGTACTTTGTGTACTATGCATACTTTGTGTATAATGTGCCTACTTTGTGTACTTTGTGCATAATGTGTGTACTTTGTGTACTGTGCGTACTTTGTGCATAATGTGCGTACTTTGTACTGTGCGTACTTTGTGCATAATGTGCGTACTGTGCGTACTTTGTGCATAATGTGCGTACTTTGTGCATAATGTGCGTACTTTGTGTACTGTGCATACTTTGTGCATAATGTGCCTACTTTGTGCATAATGTGCGTACTTTGTGCATAATGTGCCTACTTTGTGTACTTTGTGCATAATGTGCGTACTTTGTGCATAATGTCCTTACTTTGTGCATAATGTGCGTACTTTGTGCATAATGTGCCTACTTTGTGTACTTTGTGCATAATGTGCGTACTTTGTGCATAATGTCCTTACTTTGTGCATAATGTGCGTACTTTGTGCATAATGTGGTACTTTGTGCATAATGTGCCTACTTTATGCATAATGTGGTACTTTGTGCATAATGTGTGTACTGTGCGTACTTTGTGCGTACTTTGTGCATAATGTGCGTACTTTGTGCATAATGTGGTACTTTGTGTACTGTGCGTACTTTGTGCATAATGTGTGTACTGTGCGTACTTTGTGCGTACTTTGTGCATAATGTGCGTACTTTGTGCATAATGTGGTTCTTTGTGTACTGTGCGTACTTTGTGCATAATGTGCCTACTTTGTGTACTTTGTGCATAATGTGCGTACTTTGTGCATAATGTGCCTACTTTGTGTACTTTGTGCATAATGTGCGTACTTTGTGCATAATGTGCCTACTTTGTGTACTTTGTGCATAATGTGCGTACTTTGTGCATAATGTCCTTACTTTGTGCATAATGTGCGTACTTTGTGCATAATGTGGTACTTTGTGCATAATGTGCCTACTTTATGCATAATGTGGTACTTTGTGCATAATGTGTGTACTGTGCGTACTTTGTGCGTACTTTGTGCATAATGTGCGTACTTTGTGCATAATGTGGTACTTTGTGTACTGTGCGTACTTTGTGCATAATGTGTGTACTGTGCGTACTTTGTGCGTACTTTGTGCATAATGTGCGTACTTTGTGCACTGTGCGTACTTTGTGCATAATGTGTGTACTGTGCGTACTTTGTGCATAATGTGCGTACTTTGTGCATAATGTGGTTCTTTGTGTACTGTGCGTACTTTGTGCATAATGTGCCTACTTTGTGTACTTTGTGCATAATGTGCGTACTTTGTGCATAATGTGGTACTTTGTGTACTGTGCGTACTTTGTGCATAATGTGTGTACTGTGCGTACTTTGTGCGTACTTTGTGCATAATGTGCGTACTTTGTGCACTGTGCGTACTTTGTGCATAATGTGCCTACTTTGTGTACTTTGTGCATAATGTGCGTACTTTGTGCATAATGTGCGTACTTTGTGCATAATGTGCCTACTTTGTGTACTTTGTGCATAATGTGCCTACTTTGTGTACTTTGTGCATAATGTGCGTACTTTGTGCATAATGTGGTACTTTGTGTACTGTGCCTACTTTGTGCATAATGTGTGTACTGTGCGTACTTTGTGCATAATTTGCGTACTTTGTGCATAATGTGGTACTTTGTGTACTGTGCGTACTTTGTGCATAATGTGCCTACTTTGTGTACTTTGTGCATAATGTGCATACTTTGTGCATAATGTGCGTACTTTGTGCATAATTTGCCTACTTTGTGTACTTTGTGCATAATGTGCGTACTTTGTGCATAATGTGCCTACTTTGTGCATAATGTGCGTACTTTGTGCATAATTTGCCTACTTTGTGTACTTTGTGCATAATGTGCGTACTTTGTGCATAATGTGCCTACTTTGTGTACTAGTGTTTAGGTAGTGTTAGCAATAGTTACGGCGCGGCAGGGTGGTGGTGGAGAAGGGGGGCCCAAGTTTGGGTAACAAAAAAAATTGGGACATAGAATGTAATTAAAACCACAGAAAAGGCCATACTCACAGATTAGGTGGTGGGTAAAATACCCGTTCCAAACAGGACGCAACCAGGTCAGAGAATGCTGTTGATGGGAAGTGCCCAGGTGTGTTTAAATAATGATAGCCACTCCCACTTACCTTGAGGGGAGTGGTGTGTTGGGCATGGAAGTAAATGTGTAATAATAATAAATAAATAATAAAGTACTGTGTATAGTGCACATGTGAGGTATAGGGGACATGACTAAGTGTAGTGTGTAGAAATCAGGGCTGTGAGTGAAACAAAAACGTGAGTGTAGTGTGTAAAACATGGAGGCATAGTGTTTGGATAGTGAGGCACAGCATATATCGCCGAATAGCAGCCTATTTATAACGCCCATATTGTAAGAGAGCGGGCTGCCCTGCATGCAGTGCCAAACATCCGCACACCAGGCTATCCCAGCATCATAAGACCCTGGCGCGTCCTGAAAAAAAGTATGTACAATGTAAGTAACCATGAGAAAACATGGGGTATTAGTTGTTGTTTTGGCCAAAAAAACGCAAGCTCGCAATCCACGTCACGGATCCCCACACTTGCGAGTCCCTACCTAGAACTTTTCGTTCCAAAATCTAAGATATACAAAAAAAATTGGGACATAGAATGTAATTAAAACCACAGAAAAGGCCATACTCACAGATTAGGTGGTGGGTAAAATACCCGTTCCAAACAGGACGCAACCAGGTCAGAGAATGCTGTTGATGGGAAGTGCCCAGGTGTGTTTAAATAATGATAGCCACTCCCACTTACCTTGAGGGGAGTGGTGTGTTGGGCATGGAAGTAAATGTGTAATAATAATAAATAAATAATAAAGTACTGTGTATAGTGCACATGTGAGGTATAGGGGACATGACTAAGTGTAGTGTGTAGAAATCAGGGCTGTGAGTGAAACAAAAACGTGAGTGTAGTGTGTAAAACATGGAGGCATAGTGTTTGGATAGTGAGGCACAGCATATATCGCCGAATAGCAGCCTATTTATAACGCCCATATTGTAAGAGAGCGGGCTGCCCTGCATGCAGTGCCAAACATCCGCACACCAGGCTATCCCAGCATTATAAGACCCAGGCGCGTCCTGAAAAAAAGTATGTGCAATGTAAGTAACCATGAGAAAACATGGGGTATTAGTTGTTGTTTTGGCCAAAAAAACGCAAGCTCGCAATCCACGTCACGGATCCCCACACTTGCGAGTCCCTACCTAGAACTTTTCGTTCCAAAATCTAAGATATACAAAAAAAATTGGGACATAGAATGTAATTAAAACCACAGAAAAGGCCATACTCACAGATTAGGTGGTGGGTAAAATACCCGTTCCAAACAGGACGCAACCAGGTCAGAGAATGCTGTTGATGGGAAGTGCCCAGGTGTGTTTAAATAATGATAGCCACTCCCACTTACCTTGAAGGGAGTGGTGTGTTGGGCATGGAAGTAAATGTGTAATAATAATAAATAAATAATAAAGTACTGTGTATAGTGCACATGTGAGGTATAGGGGACATGACTATGTGTAGTGTGTAGAAATCAGGGCTGTGAGTGAAACAAAAACGTGAGTGTAGTGTGTAAAACATGGAGGCATAGTGTTTGGATAGTGAGGCACAGCATATATCGCCGAATAGCAGCCTATTTATAACGCCCATATTGTAAGAGAGCGGGCTGCCCTGCATGCAGTGCCAAACATCCGCACACCAGGCTATCCCAGCATCATAAGACCCTGGCGCGTCCTGAAAAAAAGTATGTACAATGTAAGTAACCATGAGAAAACATGGGGTATTAGTTGTTGTTTTGGCCAAAAAAACGCAAGCTCGCAATCCACGTCACGGATCCCCACACTTGCGAGTCCCTACCTAGAACTTTTCGTTCCAAAATCTAAGATATACAAAAAAAATTGGGACATAGAATGTAATTAGAACCACAGAAAAGGCCATACTCACAGATTAGGTGGTGGGTAAAATACCCGTTCCAAACAGGACGCAACCAGGTCAGAGAATGCTGTTGATGGGAAGTGCCCAGGTGTGTTTAAATAATGATAGCCAATCCCACTTACCTTGAGGGGAGTGGTGTGTTGGGCATGGAAGTAAATGTGTAATAATAATAAATAAATAATAAAGTACTGTGTATAGTGCACATGTGAGGTATAGGGGACATGACTAAGTGTAGTGTGTAGAAATCAGGGCTGTGAGTGAAACAAAAACGTGAGTGTAGTGTGTAAAACATGGAGGCATAGTGTTTGGATAGTGAGGCACAGCATATATCGCCGAATAGCAGCCTATTTATAACGCCCATATTGTAAGAGAGCGGGCTGCCCTGCATGCAGTGCCAAACATCCGCACACCAGGCTATCCCAGCATTATAAGACCCAGGCGCGTCCTGAAAAAAAGTATGTGCAATGTAAGTAACCATGAGAAAACATGGGGTATTAGTTGTTGTTTTGGCCAAAAAAACGCAAGCTCGCAATCCACGTCACGGATCCCCACACTTGCGAGTCCCTACCTAGAACTTTTCGTTCCAAAATCTAAGATATACAAAAAAAATTGGGACATAGAATGTAATTAAAACCACAGAAAAGGCCATACTCACAGATTAGGTGGTGGGTAAAATACCCGTTCCAAACAGGACGCAACCAGGTCAGAGAATGCTGTTGATGGGAAGTGCCCAGGTGTGTTTAAATAATGATAGCCACTCCCACTTACCTTGAAGGGAGTGGTGTGTTGGGCATGGAAGTAAATGTGTAATAATAATAAATAAATAATAAAGTACTGTGTATAGTGCACATGTGAGGTATAGGGGACATGACTATGTGTAGTGTGTAGAAATCAGGGCTGTGAGTGAAACAAAAACGTGAGTGTAGTGTGTAAAACATGGAGGCATAGTGTTTGGATAGTGAGGCACAGCATCTATCGCCGAATAGCAGCCTATTTATAACGCCCATATTGTAAGAGAGCGGGCTGCCCTGCATGCAGTGCCAAACATCCGCACACCAGGCTATCCCAGCATCATAAGACCCGGGCGCGTCCTGAAAAAAAGTATGTACAATGTAAGTAACCATGAGAAAACATGGGGTATTAGTTGTTGTTTTGGCCAAAAAAACGCAAGCTCGCAATCCACGTCACGGATCCCCACACTTGCGAGTCCCTACCTAGAACTTTTCGTTCCAAAATCTAAGATATACCAAAAAAATTGGGACATAGAATGTAATTAAAACCACAGAAAAGGCCGTGACGTGGATTGCGAGCTTGCGTTTTTTTGGCCAAAACAACAACTAATACCCCATGTTTTCTCATGGTTACTTACATTGTACATACTTTTTTTCAGGACGCGCCCGGGTCTTATGATGCTGGGATAGCCTGGTGTGCGGATGTTTGGCACTGCATGCAGGGCAGCCCGCTCTCTTACAATATGGGCGTTATAAATAGGCTGCTATTCGGCGATATATGCTGTGCCTCACTATCCAAACACTATGCCTCCATGTTTTACACACTACACTCACGTTTTTGTTTCACTCACAGCCCTGATTTCTACACACTACACTTAGTCATGTCCCCTATACCTCACATGTGCACTATACACAGTACTTTATTATTTATTTATTATTATTACACATTTACTTCCATGCCCAACACACCACTCCCCTCAAGGTAAGTGGGAGTGGCTATCATTATTTAAACACACCTGGGCACTTCCCATCAACAGCATTCTCTGACCTGGTTGCGTCCTGTTTGGAACGGGTATTTTACCCACCACCTAATCTGTGAGTATGGCCTTTTCTGTGGTTTTAATTACATTCTATGTCCCAATTTTTTTTGTATATCTTAGATTTTGGAACGAAAAGTTCTAGGTAGGGACTCGCAAGTGTGGGGATCCGTGACGTGGATTGCGAGCTTGCGTTTTTTTGGCCAAAACAACAACTAATACCCCATGTTTTCTCATGGTTACTTACATTGTACATACTTTTTTTCAGGACGCGCCAGGGTCTTATGATGCTGGGATAGCCTGGTGTGCGGATGTTTGGCACTGCATGCAGGGCAGCCCGCTCTCTTACAATATGGGCGTTATAAATAGGCTGCTATTCGGCGATATATGCTGTGCCTCACTATCCAAACACTATGCCTCCATGTTTTACACACTACACTCACGTTTTTGTTTCACTCACAGCCCTGATTTCTACACACTACACTTAGTCATGCCCCCTATACCTCACATGTGCACTATACACAGTACTTTATTATTTATTTATTATTATTACACATTTACTTCCATGCCCAACACACCACTCCCCTCAAGGTAAGTGGGAGTGGCTATCATTATTTAAACACACCTGGGCACTTCCCATCAACAGCATTCTCTGACCTGGTTGCGTCCTGTTTGGAACGGGTATTTTACCCACCACCTAATCTGTGAGTATGGCCTTTTCTGTGGTTTTAATTACATTCTATGTCCCAATTTTTTTTGTATATCTTAGATTTTGGAACGAAAAGTTCTAGGTAGGGACTCGCAAGTGTGGGGATCCGTGACGTGGATTGCGAGCTTGCGTTTTTTTGGCCAAAACAACAACTAATACCCCATGTTTTCTCATGGTTACTTACATTGTACATACTTTTTTTCAGGACGCGCCCGGGTCTTATGATGCTGGGATAGCCTGGTGTGCGGATGTTTGGCACTGCATGCAGGGCAGCCCGCTCTCTTACAATATGGGCGTTATAAATAGGCTGCTATTCGGCGATATATGCTGTGCCTCACTATCCAAACACTATGCCTCCATGTTTTACACACTACACTCACGTTTTTGTTTCACTCACAGCCCTGATTTCTACACACTACACTTAGTCATGTCCCCTATACCTCACATGTGCACTATACACAGTACTTTATTATTTATTTATTATTATTACACATTTACTTCCATGCCCAACACACCACTCCCCTCAAGGTAAGTGGGAGTGGCTATCATTATTTAAACACACCTGGGCACTTCCCATCAACAGCATTCTCTGACCTGGTTGCGTCCTGTTTGGAACGGGTATTTTACCCACCACCTAATCTGTGAGTATGGCCTTTTCTGTGGTTTCAAGTTTGGGTAACAGCCCAGGGCCCATGGTCTTCTTAATCCGCCACTGACGATAGCGGCCGGCGATGGTGACTATGGCAACCGGACACCAAACAATGGCGTCCGGCTATGCCATAGACGGAAGCCTAGTGAGTCCTGACACCGTCAGGACCCACTATGCTTGCTGTCAGTGAGTAGCTGACAGTT
This sequence comes from Rhinoderma darwinii, assembly GCF_050947455.1. NCBI lineage: Eukaryota > Metazoa > Chordata > Amphibia > Anura > Rhinodermatidae > Rhinoderma > Rhinoderma darwinii. The sequence continues at coordinate 346,631,577 of NC_134689.1, forward strand.
CTAATACACTGCACTACGCATGTAGTGCAGTGTATTAGAATTGCGATCAGGGCCTCCTGCCCTCAAGTCCCCTAGTGAAACAAAGTAATACAGTAAAAAAAAAGTTAAAAGAAGTTGTGTAAAAATAAGAATATAAAAGTTTTAAAAGTATTAAAAGTAAAAATCCGCCTTTTTCCCTTATCAGTCATTTATTATTAATAAAAATATATAAACAAACAAATAAACTGTACATAATTGATATTGCCGCGTCCGTAACGGCCTGAATTACAAAATTATTTTGTTATTTATCCCGCACGGTGAACGCCGTAAAGGAAAATAATAATAAACCGAACCACAATCACAATTGTTTGGTCACTTCACCTCCCAAAAAATGGAATTAAAAGAGATCAAAAAGTCGCATGTACCGAAAAATGGTACTGATCGAAACTACAGTTCGTTACGCAAAAAATAAGTCCTCGCACGGCTTTATTGATTGAAAAATACAAAAACGTTATGGCTCTTAGAATAAGGCAACACAAAAAGTGAATGATTTTTTACAAAACGTATTTTATTGTGCAAACACCATAAGACATAAAAAAAAACTATAAACATCTGGTATCGCCATAATCGTATTGCATCGCAGAATAAAGTGAATATGTCATTTATAGCGCACGGTGCACGCAGAAAAAAAAAAGAATAAAAAAACAATAGTAGAATTGCTGTTTATTAGTCACCACGCCACCTAAAAATAGAATAAAAACTGATCAAAAAGCCGCATGTGTGAGGGATCAATACTATGTATATTGTTTGAAAAATATTATCCTCACACATATGTATATACATTTCAGTTCTTTGTGTAATGTACTGATATATATAACAAGTTCTTTGTTCATGTCGGACACACCTATGGAAGACACCGCCCCCTGGAATGCAAAGAGGAGTGTGCAGAAAAATGTATAGGAAGACTTACAGCAGAAGAGCCAATGGAATTCAAGCAAGTCCCACATCTATAGGCAGGGGCATGTGTCTTCTCTGTGTGTGTTTCTTTGTTCTGAATAAAGTTCAGTTCCTCCTGGCTGACATTGAAGCTGTACCTCAGACATTTGTGTGGTGTACTTCTCTCAAGGCATGCCTTCAGCTTTCAATTTACAGAGGTGGTTATTCGGTGTGAAATATGGACCTGACATTTGGTGCCGAAACCCGGACCTCACTCGAGGAAAAATCAAAATCCGGACAGTCGACAATCACAGGGTGAAACAGAGGACTCAAAGTTGCCCACTGAAGGAATTTGATCACCTCCGCAATAACACGGTAAGCGAATTGATTTTATAAATCTTCGTCTTATCTGTGTTAGTGGGCAGTCTTGTGGCGATCTGTAGAACCCTTTTGTTGATTTCCTGGATTATCTCAGGCGACAGAGGTGATATTTTCCGCTGTGAGGTAAAAAAACCTGTGAGACCTTAGTCGCGCCCGACTAACCATCCTCTGGGTAATTAGGGACTAAATAAAGATTATATAAGCGATCGGAGAGTTATCGACTGTGAAATTTTTATATTTCCAGCGTAGCCGGAGAATCGAAATAAAGATTATATAAGCGATCGGAGAGTTATCGACTGTGAAATTTTTATATTTCCAGCGTAGCCGGAGAGTCTAAAATAAAATTATATTTCGGCGGACCGGGGGCTGTAGACTGAGGAATTTTAATATTTCCTGCGAGGCCTGGGAGTCATTGACCGAAAATTGTTATATAAATTACGTGTATAATATAGACTGTTAGGCATATGATTTAATGAAGCGAAGAGAAGAGGAAGTTAGGAATAAGAAAGGTATTGTATGTATTAGAAAACAGGACCAGCCGACGCCCGGTAATGGCTTCCGTACCTCATGTTGAGTGTGTCCTCATTGTTGGTGGGAAACCACCCCCCCCCCTTCACAGCTGCGCACTGTGTTTCCAATGGGAGAGGCTGCCCCCCCTGCCCCTGATGTGGCCACGCCCGGCCCAACCAAATCAGTATGAAATAATCACCTTGTTAATTTTGTCATTTGTAGTGTTTTTTCTATTTACAGAAGTTCCAGTCTAGTTCACTGATGAAGCAACACGTCATCATAATATAAAGATGGTGGCCGACAGATTGTACGGTTACAAATTATATGTTTGATGTTTTGAACGTAGATAATTCCTATACAATGGTGTGATGAATGATTGCAGATACGTATGTTGTTTTGCCGGCATTGAAAGTGTTAAGATTGTGAGACTAGAAGTTGTGAGAAATGAGTGTGTGACCCCCCTCCCTCTCCCCTGTAGTGTGCTGTGTTTGGGGGGAGGAGGAGGGGGGCTGACTGGGTGCAGTCTGCAGGGCTGATGAGACAAAGGGATTTCAATATGCACTGCTGAGATATATATATATATATATATAATCAGTAATGTCTACAAACCTAAATAAATTTCTTCTCTTTTGCGCATGCGCTGTTGTTTATAAAAGTTACGATATTTATGTGTTCTGATGTGATCAGATTTCATGTGTTTTGATGTTAATTCAGATGTATTAAACTACAGATACTGTGAGACACGGGGTTTTGAAAATGTATGTGCCCCCACCGTTCCCTATTTATATATACAGTTTATTGGTTTGCAGTAATTAATGTTATCAGAGATAATATTTTTTGTTTTATTGAATAACTAACTACAATTGTTTTGTTTTTGATTTCACACATAAATTGTCATTGTAAAGATCAAATGTATTTTCGTCAGGAAAAAGTCATTTTTGTTTCAGGCTGTTGCACATTACAGGGGGTTAAGCTAGTGCCGCACAGATAGAGTGCCAGACTTTGTTATGTTGAGATGTAGTTTTGAACTCTGCTACATTACTTTCGCAGAGTCCACAAAGGGGGGAAGGGTGAAGGAACTGATCAGGTACAATTTTGGTTTGATCAGGTACAATTTTGGTTTGTTTTGAGTTAATTAATTTGGTTTCAGAAGATCTAAAAATGTGTAAGAGACCCCAATGAGTAATCCAGATTAAATGTGTATGAGAGTAACCTACATTTTGAGGTTTGTGTAGATGGTTGTGTAAGAGACCATCCCCCTCCAGCAAATTTACACAGGAGGCAGAGGTGACGTCACTCACACGAGTCTTTATGGATTTAGATGAGGGAGAAGGCAAAACAAAAATTGTCTGGACATTGTTAATTTGATGTAAAGTTTTTAGGAATGTTTTCTTTTTATTTGTTTTTGTATTAATCAAGTATTTGCAGAACCTGATAAAAGTGAGATTCTCAAAGTGCTCGTGATTATGAGATGAGTGTGGAGAAGTGTATAACATTTGGTTTTATTTTAGAGAATGAAGACGCCACCCCTTTGAGATGTTCTATCTATATGTGACATGGGTTTTTAATGTCAATTTGTAATAAAGAGATATTTTATTATACAATATGTACAAGACAGGATACGAGGTACCAGGTAAATTACCCAGAAACCACTCTCACCTTCTTGTTCATCTCAAGGAGCGGAGCTGGAGGTGCTCGCTGAGGCTTGTAACCTGGCAGAAGTTAAGACGGCCGACATTTACACTGACTCTAGGTACGCTTTTGGCATCGCCCACAATTATGGGCCCATTGGTAGTAGGAACTTTATTGGATCATCGGGTAAGCCAATTGAGAGAGCGAGAGAAGACAGACCTGACAACAAGGGTATGTGCAGCCAGGTGTCAGTAAATTGGCTTGTCCCTGAATACAATAATGCCACCACTAGGTTTGTAGCAGCCGGCATGATGTGCGCACGGCATGACATAGGTAAAACAGCAAAGGTACCTGTGAAAAGTGCAGCCCGGCCAGATTACCCGTCCCAGCGACTGCAGAACATACAACTACCCGAGGTAGAAGTGTATGACAAAGTGCTCATGTGTGTAGACCTGTTCTCGGGGGGCCTGAAGCCCGGCCTGTATTTTCCCCACTACAGACGTTGTGTGTAAGTGACAGGGGAACAATGTTATCCCAAGTATTGAACTGGTGTTTGTACAATGATAAGATGTCAGCAGTTCTCTAGACATTGTCCCAAAGTTAGTTTGTTTAATAACTGTATTTAAAAAGTTTAGTGGGAATATTAAATATTGAGGTTAAGTTTTATGTAAAGTTCTGGACCAGACTTAGCATTGGACTATTAGAGTCATGCGTCAGATAAAAGGTACAGAAGTGGAATATTCCCATTAGAAAACATTTTTATTTGTTTATTTTTATTGTGAAAGGGAAATTTTAGAGCAGAGAATTCTGTGCAGTGTATATGTGTAAGTATAGATATGTATATAAAGAAGGAGAATCAGTTTGTACGTTTTAGTTACTGACCAGTGTGAACGTTTGATGTAAAGATGCTATTTGTTAATGTTTTTCTTCAATTGAATTATCTGATTAAGATCAATTAATGTTTATGCAATGAAAAAGCTTGTTCTCCACAGGAAGAGTCCAACTGGGAGCGGAAGGCGGGAGAACCAGATTCTAACAGAATGTGGACGGATAAAGGAAGGTGAACGGTGGCACCCAATTCACTCTTGATGGCTTTTGCATTGATGGTGTATGACCTCACATATGCCCCAAGACTGCAAGCATCGATTTGGTAAGATCTAATTGGTATGTCCCAGGTTTTACAGCTGTTGCTGCTAAATTCTGTTAGAGCTGTTTGATTTGCCTACAGAACAGTCCTGGCAGACCGGTGCCAACCTTATCATACCCGCCTCCCACGAAGAGAAGCGACCTTGAAAGGCCTTCCCAGGTAGAACGAACCAGATTAGAGTAAGAAAAATAGGTTTAAGACGCTTGTCAGATAAACATGTGGAATCTGTGTATGTTTCTGTGAGGTGGAGATGTTCTAGGCGATCAGCTGAGATCAAGGTACAAATCCTGCTGAAAGAGTATCACCAAGTGCAAATGAAATGTACCCATTAATCACACATCTTCTAGTTGCCCTGTCCATTGTAACAGAGAAGTTTTTCCATATATATATAAAGGTGTTTGATGTTGTTTAAGGGCCTGACATTATTGTATGTACTTAGAACAACGTTTATAATGTATGAAGATGATGTTATCACCAGATTAGTATTTATTTGAACAATTGACAAGAGTTGGGGGTCCCCAGCAAGTGCCAGTAAATATGAACTAAAAGACTTTTAACACGATGAACTCCATCTCTGAGATGCGGCAGGCGCAGCCTGAGCCACTACAACGCGTTTATCATGAACTGACGGCAGTGTCACAATTCTAAGCGGCCGCCCAGACAAGTAACTTGCCAGAGGAAGAGTACAGATGCGGAGGGTTTGATAGTCACAATACAACTCCACTAATCCGCCTACGTGGGATCTCACCCCAGGCTCAAAACATGAGGTGCTATGTACAGCCTGATGACGTAAACTAAAGGAGACGGTGTCGGACAGATGAGAAGGACCAAACCAAGTCCTGATGACATCAGCAAAGTAAAGACCAAAGACCTGAGTGAATCCGTCAGCAGGATCAAGTGTTTTGATAAGTAAGTGACCAGGAGGGGGTAATAATAACTCCCCCACTGGACACCAACGTAGTCTGACTCCACAATTGTGTGGGTTACCCTGAGGGTGACAGTCAGTGAAGAGCAGAAGACAGGAGAAGAAGAAGACGATGGTGTACAGGACTGGCAATGAACTGATGGGACCCGAGACCTGAGGGTGATAGCATGAGATGGGTGATAGCATTATGTTATTAGCTGAGGCCCTATTGTTTATAATGTCTGAGGTTTATAATTATAATGTGTGTAAATATGCTACGGTGCTGCAAATTACAATCTGAGGAGTTTTATGTGAAGGTGTGAGGTGAAGGTCACTGTGCTGCCCATGACCTGTCATATCTGCAGGGGTAAAGTCCCATTAGGACAGTAAGTGACAGTGCGACAATTATTACTGTTAATAAAAATGTAGACCGGATTAATATATATATATATATTACAACCAGCAGTGGTCTGTAGATTATATCAAGACAACCATCCTGTATCCAGAGGAGAATAGGGAAAGTTAGGACCACTCCGACACCTTGGAAGTCCAGGTACAAAGGGGGGTTACTCATCAGGAGTAGCTCGTCTCAAGCTGGTGAAGAAATTCAAAACCCCTACCCGCCTGGTTCGAGTGGTCAGTGGTAGGTTGCTAGGCAAGACTCAGGGATAGAGTAATAATATTTTTAGGGGGGACTGTGAGTGATCAATACTATGTATATTGTTTGAAAAATATTATCCTCACACATATGTATATACATTTCAGTTCTTTGTGTAATGTACTGATATATATAACAAGTTCTTTGTTCATGTCGGACACACCTATGGAAGACACCGCCCCCTGGAATGCAAAGAGGAGTGTGCAGAAGAATGTATAGGAAGACACAGCAGAAGAGCCAATGGAATTCAAGCAAGTCCCACATCTATAGGGAGGGGAATGTGTCTTCTCTGTGTGTGTTTCTTTGTTCTGAATAAAGTTCAGTTCCTCCTGGCTGACATTGAAGCTGTACCTCAGATATTTGTGTGGTGTACTTCTCTCAAGGCATGCCTTCAGCTTTCAATTTACAGAGGTGGTTATTCGGTGTGAAATACGGACCTGACACATGCACCCCAAGAAAACTACAATGCATTCCTCAAGGGGTCTAGTTTCCAAATTGGGGTCACTTTTGGGGGGTTCCCAATGTTTTGGCACCACAAGACCTCTTCAAACTGGACATGGTGCCTAATAAAAAAAGAGGCCTCAAAATCCACTAGGTGCTCCTTTGCTTCGGAGGCCGGTGCTTCAGTCCATTACCACACTAGGGCCACATGTGGGATATTTCTCAAAACTGCAGAATCTGGGCAATACGTATTAAGTTGCGTTTCTGTGATAAATCCTTTTGTGTTATAAAAAAAATGGTATAAAGAGGATTTTCTGACAAAAAAAAATATGTCAATTTCACCTCTACTTTGCTCTAAATTTCTGTGAAACACCTAAAGGCTTCATAAACTTTCTAAATGCTGTTGTGAATACATTGAGGGGTCTAGTTTCTAAAATGGCGTATTTGATAGGGGTTTCTAATATATGGGCCCCTCAAAGCAACTTCAGAACTGAACTGGAACCTAAAAAAATAAATAAATTAGGCAATACTTTGCTTCTTACATTATACTGATAATGAGCCGTGCCCACCCCGAGATGACCCCAGTTTTGACCGTTTGTATAAACGGAGACCCCTATTAGACCGTTCCAGTGCCCGGTTTTCCCAAGCATTCACCCCCGAGAAGTGTATTTCTATTGATGAGTCCCTGGTACATTTTAAAGGGAGGGTTCAATTCCGCGAGTACCTGCCGGGTAAGAGGGCAAGGTATGGCGTGAAGATGTATAAGCTGCGAGAGTGCATCCGGTCATACCTACAGGTTTAGGCTATATGAAGGAAAGGCCACCCCCAAACCAGACTGCATCCTGGACTACAATAGGTACATGGGAGGTGTGGACTTGTCAGATCAAATCCTGAAGCCCTACAGCGCCATGCGGTGTGGTATAAGAAGCTGGCCGTGCACATCATACAGATGGCATTGTACAATGCGTACGTGCTACGTCGATGTGCAGGCCAGACGGGAACTTTCCTGGAATTTCAAGAGGTGATTATCAAGAACTTAATTTTTAGGGACCAAGAAGGGGGGGCACCCAGTACTTCTGGAAGCGGGGCCACACGCATCGTACCAAGGCGGCAACACTTTCCAGGAAGAGTTCCCCAAACTGGCAAGAAGGGAAAAAGTCAAAAGAGGTGCAAAGTCTGCTATAAGAGGGCGAAAAGGGATGACACAATATATCAATGTGACACGTGTCCCGAATAACCAGAGCTCTGTATGAAAGACAGTTTTAAAATTTATCATACATCCCTTGGTTTATAATTTACCCCAATTTTACTTACCCTGATGCACTCCGCACAGCTTATCCCCCCTCGTCTTTTCCCTCTGAGCCCTGCTGTGTGTCCAGGCAGCTGATAACAGCCACATGTAGGGTATTGCCATACCCGGGAGAACCCACATTACAGTTTATGGGGTGTAGGTCTCTGGTCAAAATGCTCACTACACCTCTAGATGAATGCCTTAAGGGTGTAGTTAATAAAACGGCGTCACTTCTTGCGGGTTTCAACTGTACTGGTACCTCAGGGGCTCCTGCATACATGACTTCGCACTAGAAAATCCCCAGTAGGCCAAATGGTGGTCCTTTCCTTCTGAGCCCTCCCATGGGCCCAAACGGCAGTTTATCACAACAAATGGGGTATTGCGGCACTCAGAACAAATTGCGCAACAGAATGGGGTATTTTGTTTCTTGTGAAAATAAGAAATTTTCAGCCAAAACGACATATTATTTGAAAAAAATAATTTTGTTTTCATTCCCAGCCCAATTCAAATAAGTTCTGTGAAATAACTATGGGGTCAAAATGGTCACAACACCCATAAATGAATTCCTTGAGGGGTGTAGTTTCCAAAATGGGGTCATATATGGTTGGTTTCTATTGCTTTGATACCTCTGGGGCTCTGCAAATGCGACATGCCACCCGAAAACCAATCCAGCAAAATCTGGACTCCAAAGAACACACAGCGCTCCTTTCCTTCTGAGCCCTCCCATGGGCCCAAACGGCAGTTTATCACCACAAATGGGGTATTGCCGCACTCAGGACAAATTGGGCAACAAAATGGAGTATTTTATTTCTTGTGAAAATAAGAATTTTTGAGCTAAAATGACATATTATAGGAAAAAATATTTTTTTTTTTAAATTCCCAGCCCAATTCAAATAAGTTCTGTGAAGAAACTATGGGGTCTAAAAGGTCACATTACCCATAAATGAATTCCTTGAGGGGTATAGTTTCCAAAATGGGGTCAATTCTGATGGGTTTCCGTTGCTTTGATACCTCTGGGGCTCTGCAAATGCGACATGGCACCAGAAAACCAAACCAGCAAAATCTGTACTCCAAAGAACACACAGCGATCCTTCCCTTCTGAGGCCTCCCATGGGCCCAAACGGCAGTTTATTGCCACAAATGGGGTATTGCTGCACTCAGGAGAAATTGGGCAACAAAATTGAGTATTTTGTTCCCTGGGAAAATAAGAAATTTTGATAAAAATTTACATCTTATTGGAAAAAATGACATTTTTTTAATGTCACAGCCCAATTAAAATAGGTGCTGTGAAAAAACTGTGTGGTCAAAATGCTAACAACAACCATAAATGAATTCCTTGAGGGGTGTAGTTTCCAAAATGGGGGTCACTTTTGGTGGGTTTCCATTGCTTTGATACCTCTGAGGCTCTGCAAAGGCGACATGGCACCCGAAAACCAATCCAGCAAAATCTGGACTCCAACAAACATATAGCGCTCCTTTCCTTCTGAGCCCTCCCATGGGCCCAAACGGCAGTTTATCACAACAAATGGGGTATTTCGGCACTCAGAACAAATTGCGCAACAGAATGGGGTATTTTGTTTCTTGTGAAAATAAGAAATTTTCAGCCAAAACTACATATTATTTGAAAAAAATAATTTTGTTTTCATTCCCAGCCCAATTCAAATAAGTTCAGTGAAAAAACTATGGGGTCAAAATGGTCACAACACCCATAAATGAATTCCTTGAGGGGTGTAGTTTCCAAAATGGGGTCATATATGGTTGGTTTCTATTGCTTTGATACCTCTGGGGCTCTGCAAATGCGACATGCCACCCGAAAACCAATCCAGCAAAATCTGGACTCCAAAGAACACACAGCGCTCCTTTCCTTCTGAGCCCTCCCATGGGCCCAAACGGCAGTTTATCACCACAAATGGGGTATTGCCGCACTCAGGACAAATTGGGCAACAAAATGGAGTATTTTATTTCTTGTGAAAATAAGAATTTTTGAGCTAAAATGACATATTATAGGAAAAAATATTTATTTTTTTTTAATTCCCAGCCCAATTCAAATAAGTTCTGTGAAGAAACTATGGGGTCTAAAAGGTCACATTACCCATAAATGAATTCCTTGAGGGGTATAGTTTCCAAAATGGGGTCAATTCTGATGGGTTTCCGTTGCTTTGATACCTCTGGGGCTCTGCAAATGCGACATGGCACCCGAAAACCAAACCAGCAAAATCTGTACTCCAAAGAACACACAGCGATCCTTCCCTTCTGAGGCCTCCCATGGGCCCAAACGGCAGTTTATTGCCACAAATGGGGTATTGCTGCACTCAGGAGAAATTGGGCAACAAAATTGAGTATTTTGTTCCCTGGGAAAATAAGAAATTTTGATAAAAATTTACATCTTATTGGAAAAAATGACATTTTTTTAATGTCACAGGCCAATTAAAATAGGTGCTGTGAAAAAACTGTGTGGTCAAAATGCTAACAACAACCATAAATGAATTCCTTGAGGGGTGTAGTTTCCAAAATGGGGGTCACTTTTGGTGGGTTTCCATTGCTTTGATACCTCTGAGGCTCTGCAAAGGCGACATGGCACCCGAAAACCAATCCAGCAAAATCTGGACTCCAACAAACATATAGCGCTCCTTTCCTTCTGAGCCCTCCCATGGGCCCAAACGGCAGTTTATCACCACAATTGGGGTATTGCCACACTAAGGACAAATTGGGCAACAAAATGGGGTATTTTTTTCCCTGTGAAAATAAGAATTTTTGATCACAAATGACATTTTATTGGAAAAAATGAATTTTTTTTCATTTCACAGCCCAATTCAAATACGTGCTGTGAAAAAACTGTGCGGTCAAAATGGTAACAACAACAACCATAAATGAATTCCTTGAGGGGTGTAGTTTCCAAAATGGGGTCACTATTGGGGGATTCCTACTGTTTTGGCACCTCAACACCTATTCAAACCTGGCATGCTGCCTAAAATATATTCTAATAAAAAGGAGGACTTAAAATGCACTAGGTGCTTCTTTGCTTCTAGGGCTTGTGTTTTAGTCCACGAGCGCAGTAGGGCCACATGTGGGACATTTCTAAAAACTGCAGATCCTGGACAATACATATTTAGTAGTGTTTCTCTGGTAAAAAGTTCTGTGTTACAGAAAAAAAATGAATAAAATTGAAATTCAGCAAGAAAAATGAAATTTGAAAATTTCACCTCCACTTTGCTGTAATTCCTGTGAAATGCCTGAAGGGTTAAAAAACTTTCTAAATGCTGTTTTGAATACTTTGAGGGGTCTAGTTTTTAAAATGGGGTGATTTATCAGGGTTTTCAATACATAGGCCCCACAAAGCCACTTCAGAACTCAAGAGGTACCTTAAAAAAAAGGCTTTTGAAATTTTCTTAAAAATATGAAATTGCTGTTTATGTTCTAAGCCTTGTAACGTCCAAGAAAAATAAAATAATGTTCAAAAAACGATGCCAATCTAAAGTAGACATATGGGAAATGTGAACTAGTAACTATTTTTGGTGGTATAACCGTCTGTTTTACAAGCAGATGCATTTCAATTCTGAAAAATGCAATTTTTTCAAAATTTTCTCTACATTTTGCAATTTTTCACCAATAAACACTGAACATATCGACCAAATTTTACCACGATCATGAAGCCCAATGTGTCATGAGAAAACAATCTCAGAATCGCTTGTGTAGGTTTAAGCATTGCGACGTTATTACCACATAAAGTGAAATATGTCAGATTTGAAAAATGGGCTCTGAGCCGTAAGGCCAAAACTAGGCTGCGTCCTTAAGGGGTTAAGGGTTCAACATCAATCTGATAGGTAGTCGGAGGGTTGTAATAGGAGGAAATTGTGTGAAAGGTAAAATTGGAAGGTAAAGAGGGGTGTTGGACTTTGGATCATGTTAAGTAAACCGTAGTCTACTTCCGAATACCAGGAGGTTCACGATGTCCCTTACCTAATTTTGTTTGGTATGTGTTACATTTTTTTATGAATCAAATCAAATAAAGAAATAATGGAAAAAAATTGTAGTTACGCCCACTCTAGAAGAACATGTAATTTTTTATTTCCTCTTTTTAAAAGGACACTACATGTAAAATATGAAAACAAAAAGTAAATATAAAAAGATCTGCCATAGGCTTGGCCTTTTCAAACAACAGGAGTAGATTGATTTACTTTTAACACCGTAAAAAAGAGCGGGCTGGATCTTATGAGTTTGCAGATAATCACACTGACTAATAGGTAGTTTATGTTTTTCATTACTTAGCTTTATGTTTCTTTAACCCCTTTCCGACATTTGCCATATGGATACGTCATAGAAAGCTAGTGCTTCCCGAATTTTGCTGTATCCATACGCCAAATACATGGCACCGACTCAGAAGCTGAGCCGGTGCCATCATCACCGGATGTCCGCAGTATCTTACAGCTGACATCCGGCTTCGATCCCCGCCATTAACCCCTTAAATGCAGCGCTCAAATGCGATCGCTGCATTTAAGGTGTTTGCAGCTCATCGGAACCCCGGCAATAAAATTGCCAGAGTGCCGGTGCCTGCCTAGGCAACCGGAGGCCTAATCTGCCTTGCACAGAAGACGTTCAGGACTCGCCCGGCTGAGCCGAGCCGGCATCATCAGCGGTGGATGTCAGCTGTATGTTACAGCTGACATCCACCTGTAACGGCAGGAACCGGAGCTAGCTCTGATCCCTGCCATTAACCCCTTCGATGCAGCGATCTAAAGCGATCGCTGCATCTTAGCGGTTACTAGCAGATCACGAGGCCTGACAGGCAATCAGGACTGGCAACTGCTGCCCAATGGCCTCCTGCTCTGCCATTACGGAAGCCAATTAGGCCCCGCCGGGAGACAAAGCCTAATCGGCTTGCTGTCAGTGAATAACTGACAGATCTAATACATTGCACTACGTAGGTAGTGCAATGTATTAGAAAAAATATATAGACAGTTGGACCTTCAAGTACCCTAGTGGGACTTGTGAAAAAGTGTAAAAAAAAAAGTAGAAAAAAGTGTACAAAAAAAGAGTAAAAAAAATAAAGTTTGAAAACAATAACAGTTTCAAGTAATAAAAAAAAACACAAACTCCCTTTTTCCCTTATCAAGTCCTTTATTATTGAAAACAAATAATAAACCATACATATTTGGTATCGCCGTGACCGTAACGGCCTGAGATAAAAAAATATTATATTATTTATTGCACGCGTAAAAAAAAACGTAAAAAACTATGCCAGAATTTCTGGTCACTTTGGCCTAAACATATTGGAATAAAAAGTGATCATAAAGTCGCACGTATCCAAAAATGGTACCTATAAAACTTATAGCTCATTACGCAAAAGACAAGCCCACATACAGCTCCGTCGACTAAAAAGTTAAAAAGTTATGGTTCCCTCAACTTGGCGATAGAAAGAATACATTATTTTTACAAAAGTAATTTTATTGTGCAAAACGTTGTAAAACATAAAAAAGTGTTATAAATTAGGTATCGCCGGCATCTGACTGACCCACAGAATAAAGTTAACATGTAAGGCAGGATGAACGCTGTATAAAAAAAAAAAAAAAAAACTATGCCAGAATTGTGGTTTTTTGGTTACCTGGCCTCCGAAAAAAATAGAATAAAAAGTGATCAAAAAGTCGCATGTACCCCAAAATGGTACCAATAATAACTACAGCTCGTCCTGCAAAAAAACAGCCCTCATACCACTACGTGTATGAAAAAATAAAATTATTTAAGGCTCCAATAAGTCAGGAAAGAAAAATATGCAGTTGTGCAGGTCCGAGGGGAACATTTCTTCTGTTTCAAGAGGCGATTTATCAAAGCCCTAAAATTAGGGAACCAGGAAGGGGAGGGCCCAAACATATCTACTGGAAGCAATGGTGCCCGCATTATACCTGGACAACACTTTCCTATCAAAATTCCCCAAACTGCAAAGGTGCGGAGTGTGGACCAAAAAGGGGATAAGAAAGGATGCCATTTATCAGTGCGACACCGGCCTGTGAATAAAGGATTGCTTCACAGCGTAACACACATCTATGGATTATTTTATTGGTTTTCTTACCCCATTATAATACCACCTGACTATGCCCCTGATATACTCTGCCCAGCTTATATATGACCCACATTATAAACGGAAACACCAGCAATACTCAAACAAAACTACTACCAAGCAAAATCCGCCCTCCAAAAGGCAAATGGCGCTCCCTCCCCTCTGAACCCTACAGCGTGCCCGAACAGCAGTTTACTTCCACATACATGGCATCGCCATACCCGGGTGTACTCTTTTAACAAATTTTGGGGTGGGTGTCTCCAGTGACACAAGCTGGGCACAACATATTTGCCACTGAAATGGCATATCTAGGGAAAAATATTAATTTTTATTTTGCATCATCCGCATTGCAATCATTTATGGAAGACCTGTCGGGTGAAAATGCTAACTACACCCCTTAATAAATACCTTGAGGGGTGTAGTTTCCAAAATGGGGTCACTTCTCAGGGGTTTCTTTTTATTATTTCACATCTAAGCCCTGCAATTGTGAACCAATACTTTGTAAATCGCCAAATTAGGCCTCAATTTTACATGGTACTCTTTCACTCCTGAGCCCTGTCAAATGTCCAGGCAAAAGATTAGGGCCACATGTAGGGTGATTCTAAAACCGGAAACACCGCATAATAATTAGAGAGCTGTCTTGTTATGGTGGCACAAGCTGGGCATCACATACTGGCAAAATGTGGTCATTTCTGGGGGGATTCCACTGTTTTGGTCCAAATGTGCCCAGAAAACAATCCAGCAAAATCTGTACTCCAAAAGCCAAATGCTGCACCTTCCCTTCTGAGTCCTACTGTGTGCCCAAACAGCCGTTTATGACCACATATGGGGTATTGCCGTACCCTGGAGAAATTGCTTTACAAATTTTGGTGATCCATTTTCCCTTTATTTGTTGAGAAAATGAAAAATGTTGAGCCCTAGCTGCGTCTTATTGAAGAATTCTAATAAAGTATATGAAACACCTGTGGGGTCAAAATGCTCACTACAACCCTAGATGAATTCCTCAAGGGGTGTAGTTTCCTAAATGTTGTCACTTTTTGGGGGTTTTCACTGTTTTGGTCCCTCAGGGGCTTTGCAAATGCGACATGGTCTCCGCAAACCATTCCTGCTAAATGTTATCTCCAAAAAGCCAAATAGAGCTCTTACCCTTCTAAGCCCTGCCGTGTGTCCAAACAGCCGTTTATTACCACATATGGGGTATTGTTTTACTCGGGAGAAATTGCTTTACAGATCTTGCAGTGCTTTTTCTCCTTTAGTCCTTGAAATGAGAAATTTTTTTCTAAACCTACATTTTCTTTGAAAAAATTTAGATTTTAATTTTCACGGCCTACTTCTAATAATTTCTGTAAAAACCTGTGCGGTCAAAATGCTCACTATACCCCTAGATAATTTCCTTGAGGTGTGTAGTTTCCCAAATGGGGTCAGTTTTGGGGGATTTCCCCTGTTTTGGCCTCGCAAGAGCCCTTCAAACCTGACATGGTGCCTAAAATATATTCTAATAAAAAGCAGGCCTCAAAATCCTCTAGGTGCTCCTTTGCTTCTGAGGCCGGTGCTTCAGTCTGTTACCACACTAGAGCCACATATGGGATATTTCCTAAAACTGCAGAACCTGGGCAATAAGTATTGAGTTGCATTTCTCTGGTAAAACTTTCTGTGTTACAAATAAAATGGATTAAAAATTAATTTCTGCAAAAAAAAATGACATTTGTAAATTTCACCTCTACTTTGCTTTATTTTCTGTGAAACATCTAAAGGGTTAAGAAACTTTTTAAATGCTGTTTTGAATACTTTGAGGGGTGAAGTTTTTAAAATGGAGTGACTTTTTGGGGGTTTCTAATATATAAGGCCCTCAAAGCCACTTCACAACTGAACTGGCCCCTGTAAAAATAGCCTTTTGAAATTTTCTTGAAACTGTGAGAAATTGCTGCTAAAGTTCAAAGCCTTGTAACGTCCTAGAAAAATAAAAGGATGTTCAGAAAACTATGCCATGCTAAAGTAGACATATGGGGATGTTAATTAGTAAAAATTTTGTGTGGTATAACTGGATGTCTTACAAGCAGATACATTTAAATTGAGAAAAATGCAAATGTTTGCAATTTTTCGCAAAAGTTTGGTGTTTTTCACAATTAAATACTGAATGTATCGAGCAAATTTTGCCAGTAACATAAAGTCCAATGTGTCACGAGAAAACAATCTCAGAATCGCTTGGATAGGTAAAAGCATTCCAAAGTTATTACCACATAAAGGGAAGCATGTCAGATTTGAAAAATGAGGCTCTGTTCGGAAGGTCAAGTGTGGCCAAAGAGGGAAGGGGTTAAGGTAGAAAAAAATGGCTAAGACTGACTGTTGTCAGATATCAGTATTAGAAAATGGAAACAGCACTTGTTCTTGTTGCAAAGTTCCTTTATTAAGCTAAAAACTAATAAGCAATGCTGATCAATAATTAAATATCTGCCTTTTTTTCTAGGTTTATTTATCTCTCTAAAGCTATGCTGTAAGCGATTTGTATTTAGTTAAACTAAATCAATGTAACAAATGTTAATCCATATGTCTACACCAAGAGAGCCTAATAATTTACATATGTGAAAAGATTGTCCTAATGTATACATTTCCTAAAACAATCAACATTTTAAAAGGGCTGTACCATCTGAATGTGCCCTTTCTCTACTCCCTATCAGGGCATGTGGGCATCATAGAGGGGAGTCCAATGTTTGGGACTCCTCCTCATGAGTCATCACATATAACTGCAGTAAAGAGCTTATCCTACTACAGCCTATTTATTTGAATGGGGGGGGGGGGGTCTAGTAATACTAGATTTCTACTGCAGGAAGTAAGTAGCCACATCCAGCATTGTCCAGTCAACCAGTGGTGATCAGATGATCACTAGCACAACTACATATTGAGAACAGGTTGAATAATATGAACAACCCTTTTAAGTATGTTTTTATATTTAATCTGCAAATTATTAGCCATGATATACCTTAATTTCTCAATTATGGTGTTTTGGGCATGAGTGAACCTGCAAAAATGATCTTCTTCATTTAATTTCCAAAATGCGAATCACTCTAGCTGCGAATCTCAACAGCAAACTGATTAGCTCTATCATCTCTAGTCTATGGGTTGAGCACTCTATTCTATATTTGCATTCTTAAAATGCCCATGGCTTTAAAGGAGTTATTCAGAAGTTCCTCTGCCCTGTTTTATTTTCTTCACATAAAAGGCTATGTTCTATATAAGGAGTACAATAAACTAAAAATCCAATGGTAGAGGACATTATAGCCTGAGCATATAGCTTGATATTGAAACAAATTAGTGTAATTGATCTTTTAACACGTTTCCTTTAACACTGGGTTAAATATGTATGTGTATGTAAATTTACAGAGGGATGCTCCCTACCACTTAGTCAACCTTCTTGGGCATTTCAAAGACCATTTACCTGTCAACATACCCTCTCGTCCTAGACTCATAATGCAGTTGTTCCCAAATACTCAAATATATTATCAAGTCTACTTTCAAACTAGAAATAAAAAAATGTTATTATTTCATTAAATAAAAAAGAATAAACTGTATTCTCAATATAATGAAAAAGTCTACAATTTTTAATTTATGTATCAATTCCTTACAATTTTCAAGCTGTCCGCTAGAATTCATTCAATAGAAAACTTCATTGTTTACTTCCAGTGTATACAATTCAGTCTTGGTCATGTGATGGACACAGGTGCATGGTTTGTTACAATTACAGTACAGTTATCAGAGCTGTGTCTTCTAACGATCCCAGCACCTCTGTGTCCATCACGTGACCATGGACAGAATTTTATACACTGGAAGTAAACAATGAAGATGGAATAACTGTAAAATTAGATCTTGAAAACTGTTAAGAATTAGTACAAAAATGTAGAACTTTTCAATATACAAAGAATAACCTTTATTTGCTGAGACCATAGTACCACTTTAAGTTTTGATGGGTGGGGCGATGGTGTAGCAGAAAAAAGATGTTGCTTTCCAAACAAACTCAAAATGTTTCAGCTGAAATCACTATCACAATGACTAGATACTTTGGAAAGAACTTTAATATATCATTATTTCTTACCCAGAATACAGCACAAACGCTGATAACAATAATTTGCAACTCACTGGAATATTCTTTGTATTGTAGAGATATTTTTTTTGAATCACCACTATTATTTTCCAACCCACACATCAGGATGGAAGGGATGCTATTATTCTGTATAATTTAACCATTAACATCCTTTATTTTCATAGAAAAGTAAATGACCAGTACTTAGGCATGTAAATATGTCCCTGACCGTTGTGTCTAATTTGCTAAATGTTGATGTACAGGTATCACTGTCAGAGATATAATATAGTGACCACTTTATTGCTCAAACCTGTTCAATAATGCAAATACCAGCCAATTATTTGTCATGCATAAAATGCATGTAGTCATTGGTAATGGGTTAAGCTGTTGTTCAGACAAAACAACTGACTGTGAAATCTGATCTGAGTGAATTTTAATGCCATAGGTATATTCACAGTTGTCACGATTTTTTGGGCACACTTTTGTACAGAATAGCAGCAAATTCTATTTAAAATCACAGTTTAAAACACATGGTTTAGAAAAATCATTTTTGGATACCCTATTAGGAAACTGAGTTTAACCCACTGATTTTAATAGGGAATGTGTGATGTTTAATTTCCCCTGCAGAGGTGTTACAGAACACATGTTCAGTGAGACCATCAGGGTAGTACAGGTAGTACTCCCATCAAGGGGACGGGCTAAACAGGGGTACGCCGCAACCGCTGGAGGCGTAACTGTAGGGATCGCAGCAGTTGCAATTACGACCGGACCCTATAGCTCCGTCTGATAAAAGTTACTATAGTAACTGGGGCCTATGGAATAAACTGCATGGGCCCCTGTTACTATAGTAACAATATACTTATCATCCACGTTCCCAGCGCAGCGCGGGTCCTGATGTCTTTGACGTCATGACCCCATGACGTTGCGATGCTGGATGGCGTCAGAACCTCCACTGCGCCTGGAGCCGATGAAGAAGAGGGTAAGTTTAACATTGCTGTCTTCTGAGGCCCTGTACATGGTGTGATCTTTATGCTGGGCCTTGTTTCTAAGCCTACCTTGTGGCAGGCTTAGATAAATGGTCCAACAGACATGGTAGGTATAGATACAGGGCCCCAGCAGACAGAATCACACATGGGCCCTGTATCTAAGGGCCCATTCACACCAACATGAATCTCGTCCATGTGCTGCGAATGGAAATCACGCACAGCACACGGACCCATTCATTTCAATGGAGCCATTCACACATGCGTGAGTTTTCATGCAGCGAGGGTCTGCTGCGTGAAGCTCACTGCATGTCCTATATTGGTGTGTTTTCACGCACCGACGTGTCTATTGAAGTCAATGGGTGCGTGAAAACCACGCACTACTCACGGATGCACATCCGTGTGTGGTGCATGATTTGCGCATCAATTCTATTAAAAAATAAAAAATGAAGTGCATGAAAAACGCATGCCACTCACAAAGCTCACTGTTGTATAGCGCAACACACGGATCAGATTTACGTGCATTTTTCACGTGCGTGAATCTGACATGCTTGTGTGAATGTAGCCTAAGCCTACCACATAGACAATGTGTGATCCTGTCTGCTGGACACTGTATCTAAGCCTACCACATAGTAGGCTTAGATACTGGGCCCCAACAGACAGTAAGCTTATACTGTATAAGCTTACTGTCTGCTGCGGCCTTGTATCTAAGCCTACCACCTTGTAGGCTTAGATACATGGCCCATGTGTGATCTAGCTAACACTAAACCCTGCCTTAGTAATGGACGCTGTGAATCAGCCAGCGGCCATTACTAAGGTAGTAGTAATAAAGTTAAAAATAAATGCAACAGCATTAAAAAAATATTATATTGAAATAAAAAACCCACTCACAATCCTCGTTAACCATTTCATTAAAAACAAAAAAGGCCGTCATCGAAGTAGTCCTTGAATCCAATGTAGTCCAACAGCCGAACCTGTAAGAAAACGCAAACACACAAAAAAAATTAGTGATACATTTAAAAGCAGATCAATAATTATACTTACCTTTCCTGGGTCCAGATCTGGAGCCGCAGTGTTAGCGAGCTAGGCCCTATCTCTAAGCCTATCATATGTGATAACGTCTGCTGAGCCACTGTATCTAATCCTATCCATAGCTATAGGGTCAGAGTGCTATAGATATACTGTCTCCCCCTGACGTTTTAAGACCTTAGTAATGCCCCTGGCTGCTAGTTCTGCATCGTTGGGTCACTTAGGAAACCCAGCGATCCAGCTGAAAGCTGCGGGCTGTTGGCCATGAGAAGATGGTGGGGGGCCCAAGAAGGACTTTTGCTCCGGGGCCCATGAGCCATTAGCTACGCCCGTGCACCCCGGCCCACCCAGGCTCCAGCTGCTGCCTCCATCTCCATAATGACCTAGGGATGTAATGCGATGCCAACTTTGTGTCACTACATAATACAAGTTAAAGAGGCTCTGTCACCAGATTTTGCAACCCCTATCTGCTATTGCAGCAGATAGGCGCTGCAATGTAGATTACAGTAACGTTTTTATTTTAAAAAAACGAGCATTTTTGGCCAAGTTATGACCATTTTTGTAGTTATGCAAATGAGGCTACGTTGAGTAACGTTAAAACCAAGCACACCATTGTTTTTCTTGTGAAATTCTCGATAAGTTTGATGTGTCCCATGACCCTCTTCCCATTGAAAAAACTAAAGTTGGATACAAAATGGCCGACTTCAAATTGGCCACCATGGCTAACACCCAGCTTGAAAAGTTTCCCCCCTCCCATATACTAATGTGCCACAAACAGGAAGTTAATATCACCAACCATTCCCATTTTATTTAGGTGTATCCATATAAATGGCCCACCCTGTATAGATAAGTGTGTGTGTGTATGTGTGTGTGTGTGTGTGTGTGTGTGTGTGTGTACACACACTTATACATATATATATATATATATATATATATATATATATATATGTATATAAAGGATCTGCCAGGCACAGCTTCGGGGTTAACGCCCATAGATAATCAGTCTGCACCTGCTTCTATGTCTGTGAGACTGACTCCATCTTCCACCACTCAGGGTAGCAGGCTTAGGAGTGGGAGAACCTATCACAGCCTGGCCAGACGGAGCTAGGTCCTGCCCTCTGTCTATTTATACCTGCCTTTCCTGTTCCTCCTTTGCTTGTGATTCTTCTCGTTTGGTTTCCTGGCCCTGCTGCAGCTTCTTGTACCATTGCCCTTGCTTCATATTGACCCCGGCTTGCTGACTACTCTCCTGCTCTGCGTTTGGTACCTTGTACACTCCTGGTTTGACTCGGCTTGTTTACTACTCTTCTGCTCTGCGTTTGGCACCTCGTACTCTCCTGGTTTGACTCGGCTTGTTCACTTCTCTTGTTGCTCACGGTGTTGCCGTGGGCAACTGCCCCTTTCTCCCCCTAGCTCTGTGTACTCTTGTCTGTTAATCTGTCGTGCACTTATTGAGCGTAGGGACCATCGCCCAGTTGTACCCCGTCGCCTAGGGCGGGTCGTTGCAAGTAGGCAGGGACTGAGTGGTGGGTAGATTAGGGCTCACTTGTCTGTCTCCCCACCCCCGTCATTACATAATCACAAGCCCATACCTAGTCTACCCTGGTCCCTGACACCACTATGGACCCCCTTGAGACCCTGGCTCAGCAAATGCAGGGTCTCTCCCTACAGGTCCAGGCCCTGGCTCAGAGTGTCAACCAGCCTGATGCTACCATGGTTGTCCCCCTCACATCACCTCTTGAACCCCACCTCAAGTTGCCCGACCGGTTCTCAGGGGACCGGAAGACGTTTCTCTCCTTTCGGGAGAGTTGTAGGCTCTATTTTCGTTTAAAGCCCCACTCCTCAGGTTCTGAGAGCCAGCGTGTGGGTATAATTATGTCCCAGCTCCAGGAAGGGCCCCAAGAATGGGCCTTATCCTTGGCTCCTGACGCCCCTGAACTTTCCTCCGTTGATCTTTTCTTTACTGCTCTCAGACTCATCTATGACGAGACTGACAAGACTGCTTTTGCCGAGAGTCAGCTGGTGACCTTACGTCAGGGTAAGAGACCTGTTGAGGAGTATTGCTCTGACTTTAGGAAGTGGTGCGTAGCTTCTCAGTGGAATGACCCTGCCTTAAGGTGCCAGTTTAGGTTGGGTCTGTCGAACGCCCTGAAAGATCTGCTAGTTAGTTATCCCTCTTCTGACTCCCTAGACCAGGTTATGGCTTTAGCGGTACGACTTGACCGACGTCTCAGGGAACGACGACTTGAACGTCTTGATGCTTTCTCCTCTGACTCCCCCATGATGCCTCCCGAGGTTCCGTTGCTTCGTTCCTCCCCGGAAGACTCGGAGGTACCTATGCAACCCGGGCCTCCGTGTCCCCCCAACAACATAGAGATTTCCGCAGGAAGAATGGTCTCTGCTTCTACTGTGGGGATGACAGGCATCAAGTGAACAACTGTCCTAAGCGTAAGAATGCAGCCGGAGAACTTCCGCGCCTAAGTGATCATCGGGGAGGTCACTTGGGCGCACAGGTATTTCCCGTAAATATGAAACGTAATAAAATCTTGCTTCCCTTTCAGGTCTCTTTTGGTGGTAGGTCTGCTACCGGCAGTGCCTTCGTGGATTCAGGGTCTTCTGCTAATATCATGTCTGTGGAATTTGCTATGTCTCTAGCTATGCCTTTGATTGATTTGCCTAAACCTGTCTCGGTAGTGGGTATTGACTCCACTCCTCTTGCTAATGGTTATTTTACACAGCATACCCTTGTTTTTGAACTCCTTGTTGGCTCCATGCATTTGGAGCAGTGCTCTGTACTGTTAATGCAGGGATTATCGTCCGATATGGTTTTAGGCCTTCCCTGGTTGCAGTTGCATAATCCCACGTTTGACTGGAATTCTGTTAATTCTATTTCTCCCCCTGAGGAGGAGAACACGCTACCTGAGTTTGTGCAGGACTTCGCCGATGTTTTCTCTAAGGAGGCCTCCGAAGTGCTACCTCCTCATAGAGAATATGATTTGGTACCAGGAGCTAAGCTCCCTAAGGGTAGGATATTTAATCTCTCTTGTCCCGAACGTGAAGCCATGAGAGAGTATATCCAGGAATGCCTGGCCAAGGGTTACATTCGCCCCTCTACTTCTCCGGTAGGTGCTGGTTTCTTCTTCGTAGGGAAGAAGGATGGTGGTCTTAGGCCATGCATTGACTACCGAATCTTGAATAAGGTCACTGTAAGGAACCAGTATCCCCTTCCTCTGATTCCTGATCTCTTTAATCAGGTTCAGGGGGCCCAATGGTTCTCTAAGTTTGATCTACGGGGGGCGTATAACCTTATCCGCATCAAAGAGGGAGATGAGTGGAAGACTGCGTTTAACACACCCAAAGGTCATTTTGAATACCTCGTCATGCCGTTTGGGTTGTGTAATGCTCCCGCGGTCTTCCAGAATTTCATAAATGAGATTTTAAGAGACTACCTGGGGTTATTTCTAGAAGTGTACCTTGATGACATACTTGTGTTTTCCAAGGACTGGTCCTCCCACATTGAGCATGTCAGGAAGGTGCTCCAGGTCCTTCGAGAAAACAAACTGTTTGCAAAGACCGAAAAATGTGTGTTTGGGGTGCAGGAGATACCATTTTTGGGCCAAATCCTCACTCCTCATGAATTCCGCATGGACCCCGCCAAGGTCCAGGCTGTGGCGGAATGGGTCCAACCTGCCTCCCTGAATGCGTTACAGTACTTCCTGGGGTTCGCTAATTATTACAGTAGGTTTTTATTGCAAACTTCTCGGTCATCGCTAAGCCTCTTACGGATCTCACTCGCAAAGGTGCTGATCTCCTCCACTGGCCTCCTGAGGCTGTCCAGGCTTTTGAGGTCCTTAAGAAGTGCTTTATCTCGGCCCCGGTGCTGGTTTAGCCCAAAAAAATGGAGCCATTTATCGTGGAGGTTGACGCGTCCGAGGTGGGAGTGGGGGCTGTCTTGTCCCAGGATACTAGGTCCCTCACCCATCTCCATCCCTGTGCCTACTTCTCCAGGAAGTTTTCACCCACTGAGAGTAACTATGATATTGGCAACCGTGAACTCTTAGCCATTAAATGGGCATTTGAAGAGTGGCGCCACTTCCTGGAGGGGGCTAGGCACCAGGTAACGGTCCTTACCGACCACAAGAATCTGGTTTTCCTAGAATATGCCCGGAGGCTAAACCCGAGACAAGCTCGTTGGGCGTTATTTTTTACCAGATTCAACTTTGTGGTTACCTATAGGGCTGGGTCTAAAAATGTTAAGGCTGATGCACTGTCACGTAGCTTCATGGCAAGCCCTCCTTCGGAGGAAGATCCTGCTTGTATTTTGCCTCCAGGTATAATAATTTCCGTTATTGATTCTGATTTAGTCTCTGAAATTGCGGCTGATCAAGGTTCAGCTCCCTGGAGCCTTCCTGAGAACAAGCTGCTTGTTCCCCTGCAATTCCGGCTAAGGGTACTTAGGGAAAATCATGACTCTGCACTATCTGGCCATCCAGGCATCCTGGGTACCAAGCACCTCATTGTTTTGGAGAGCCTTCTGTAAAAAGTTGAAGATTGATCTGTCCTTCTCCTCTGCCTTCCATCCTGAAACTAATGGCCAAACTGAAAGGACTAATCAGTCTCTAGAACAATATTTAAGGTGTTTTATCTCTGACTGTCAATATGATTGGGTCTCATTCATTCCCCTCGCCGAATTTTCCCTTAATAACTGGGTCAGTAACTCGTCAGGGGTCTACCCCTTTTTCTGTAATTTTGGGTTTAATCCACGGTTCTCTTCCGTTTCACCTGGTAGTTCCAACAATCCCGAGGTAGAGGTCGTTCATCGAGAACTGTGCACAGTCTGGGCTCAGGTTCAGAAGAACCTAGAGGCGTCCCAGAGAATACAAAAAACTCAGGCAGATAGAAAACGTTCTGCTAACCCCTTGTTTATGGTCGGGGATCTGGTGTGGCTATCGTCTAAAAATTTGCGCCTTAAGGTCCCGTCCAAGAAGTTTGCTCCCCGGTTTATAGGGCCGTACAAGGTCATTGAAGTCCTCAATCCGGTCTCCTTCCGACTGGAGTTGCCCCCATTTTTTCGAGTACACGACGTGTTCCATGCCTCCCTCCTAAAACGCTGCTCCCCGTCCTTGGCTCCCTCGAGGAGGAGTACTTGGGTACCGGCTCGGGATGTTCACGCTGGGATATTGGACAGGAGGTTTCACCTTCGTTTCCCCAGTAAACCAGGTCCACTTAGAAAGGGTCCGGTGGCCCCTCATAAAAGGGGGGGTACTGTAAAGTATCTGCCAGGCATAGCTTCGGGGGTAATCAGTCTGTACCTGCTTCTATGTCTGTGAGACTGACTCCATCTTCCACCACTCAGGGTAGCAGGCTTAGGAGTGGGAGAACCTATCACAGCCTGGCCAGACGGAGCTAGCTCTTGTCCTCTGTCTATTTATACCTGCCTTTCCTGTTCCTCCTTTGCTTGTGATTCTTCTCTTTTGGTTTCCTGGCCCTGCTGCAGCTTCTTGTACCATTGCCCTTGCTTCATATTGACCCCGGCTTGCTGACTACTCTCCTGCTCTGCGTTTGGTACCTCGCACACTCCTGGTTTGACTTGGCTTGTTTACTACTCTTCTGCTCTGCGTTTGGCACCTCGTACTCTCCTGGTTTGACTCGGCTTGTTCACTTCTCTTGTTGCTCACGGTGTTGCCGTGGGCAACTGCCCCTTTCACCCCCTAGCTCTGTGTACCCTTGTCTGTTTGTCTGTCGTGCACTTATTGAGCGTAGGGACCGTCGCCCAGTTGTACCCCGTCGCCTAGGGCGGGTCGTTGCAAGTAGGCAGGGACTGAGTGGTGGGTAGATTAGGGCTCACTTGTCTGTCTCCCCACCCCCGTCATTACAATATATATATATATATATATATTAAAAATTTTTATGTATATGCAAAAAAAGAAAAAGAAAGCAGCATTGCATCTTTCTCAAGCTACAAGTCCTATACAAGTGTGGCGATTTTATACCCTGGTGATACAGTAGATACATATGTTAAAATATAGATCTGTAAGTGTATAATTCATCTAAAAACAAGTAGTGCCTTCCAATTCATGTGCACAGGTAATTTCATATAATATATACTTAGTATTTGGTAAAGTGCAATAAGTCAGTGCCATAATTGGTAATGAGGCTTGAAATAACATTAATAACATACATAGACATACATAGACTAGGTGGTAGTATGACTTACAGTGTTGTATAATGAGAAAACCGGATAGTACTCATCCCCTTGATAGACACACAAGAAAGATGAATAGACGCCATATCGGCATCCCTACGTCACTACTGCGTATGCAGGCATGTGGTACATAGAATAAAGAGGACGTACTTCCGGTTTCGGCCCCGGCATGTGAGGCAGCACATTAGCGAGCGCTCTTACTTCCGCTCCTCATACCACTCGGACTTACCTATCTGAACTTCGCAGGGATAGCACAGACGAGCATTACATCACCAGGGAGCTGACCAGGTGATTATATGGCCAAATGTGTGTCCGTCATGGGCAAATCCAGAACCCAGAGTAAGACTCGTCTGGCTGACCAAGTATCCTACATGGAGGACGCAACTTTCCCGCCTAGCATCCTGACAGTACAGACGGAGATACCGTCCATACAAGACTTGGCTGTGGGTACTGTTCGATATCATATTGACTACAGGGAGCTGGCAATTCAAGTAGCACAACTGATATCACCGGATTTACAAGAATCCTTATCCAAAACGATCACCACTTCCTTAACTCAGCTACATGCATCGGTGGCTGAGCATGCTTCCCAGTTGGAATTCTTGGTCACGACTGTGCAGCGTGTTAACTTGGAACTGACTGATCTCCGCCAACTTATTCAAGGTACGCAGCAAGAAAATAAAAAAAATGTGGGACCAAGTTGAGGACCTTGAAAATAGATCCAGGTGTAATAACTTACGTATAGTTGGTTTACCGGAGTTTGTGCTGTCAAAAGACCTGCAACAAATTTGTGAGGTCGATTTACCTGAAGCTTTGGGGCTGAAATCTCTCTGCAGGGTTGAACGAGCACATAGGACTGGCCTAGATCTTCGTGAATCGGCACTAGACCAAAAGAATGGCGCCACTTTGTACAAAGATCGCCCGAGGCAAGTGATAGTCAAATATTTGGACTACTCGGATAAGATGTCTTTATTGAAGGCCTTTAAGAACAGACGCGATGGCTTAGAGTACAAAGGTCGACGCATGTATTGCTCTTTGGTGACTTCTCGGAGGAGGTTACAAAGAAGAGGCGTGCCTTTTCACAGACTTGATTGGAACTTTATAAGAAACATATTAAGTTTGCCTTGATGTAACCAGCTGTCCTCAAGATTTTCCACTCCGATGGCTCTTCTACGACCTTCTTATCTCCGGAGGACGCCTCTATCGCATTATGGCGGATGAACTCTCTACATTCATCAGAGCTTAATGCCTCGGGATCCCAATCTCCCGTTACAAATGCTTCTCCGTTGATCATTGCAACGGGGTCTGCATCGCCCAAGGTGCAACGCCTGCGAGACCGCTCTACCCGTGTTACCTGACTGTGAACTGCATTGTATCTTTTACACTCAGCGACTTACCATGTTAGCTTTCCACATCTTATGCATGCTTAGACATCTTATTGTTTGTTACAGACCAACTGTCAGTTTCATTGTTTTCTTGTCTTGGCTCATAATCAGATGTTTCTTTTTTATCTAGCATTGGCTTCCCTGCTCTTGCGATCCGGAGCAATGGAGGGGAGCTTTATTCTCTTAGAGGCGAGGGTTATGTGCGCTTCTGTGTCAGAAGTATGTGAAGTCTTATTGCACCTTTGCATGGGATTATTGTTGGCGGGAGATACTTCCTGTAAGGTGTTTACTAGTTTTCTGTGTTGGGGAGAGTTGTCTGTCGGGGGGGGGGGGGGGGATTTCAAGAATCATGCATGCATATATTTTTTCCTATGGTGTAGAACATGAGGGTAGTGTCCTGGAACGTTAAAGGCCTCAAGTCGCCACATAAGCGTACGGTGATCTTACGCCACTTAGAACGCTTACATACTGACATCGCACTGCTACAAGAAACACATTTGACTACGGCGGATTATTTTAGGTTACGTTATATGTGGGTGGGTCAGGTATATGGTTTTTCTGTGAGTGACTGCAAGGCCGGAGTTATCATACTTTTGCACAAAAATCTTTCGTACACAGTGTCTAATGTGTCTACTGACTCGGAAAGTCGTTGGAAACATTTGATACTCACAGGTCCCACTGACACACTTAGTATATATAATGTATATGGTCCAAATATGCGTTCAGCTCCCTTTTTTAGGACCCTGAGTAATGTCATCGGGACAGACAATACCCAGAATAAAATTTTGGGTGGTGACTTAAAAGCTGTTATGCATCCCAATGAGGATAGATCCACTACACATAAGCGGAAGTCTTGTATTTTATCTTCGGGGGATACAGCTTTAGCTTAATTTCTGGAAGAAACGGAATTGCATGAAATTTGGCGCTTGCGGAAGCCAGAAGGAAGGGAGTATTCCCATTTTTCGCACCCATACTAGTCTTGGTCCCGTATAGATTACATTTTATTATCTACTTCTCTAATGCAAATGGTCAATACATTTGAGGTGGAACAGATGCTTATATCAGATCATTCACCAGTGACTCTGGACTTGCATGATTGCCTACCACGTGGAATGGATTTTCTATGGCAATTTCCTACAAACATGTCTGCAGATGAGTCTTTTCAATCTCTACTCAGAGGTTGGTGGATGGAATATGACTTCACGAATGGTAGTCATGCAGATAATCCGCAGTTATACTGGGACTCGGCAAAGGCAGTCTTGCGAGGTAACTTAATGGCCTATATCTCCACACTTAAGAATAAAATCAAAATGCAGATACATGACCTTAGTATAGCACTTAGACGAGAGTATACCTCTTTTCAGGACACTCCACACTACAACACAAGGAAACTTGGTTGAAGGCTAAAGGGGATTACGAATTGTGGCTGGATAAAAACTGAAACGTACGGCCTTGGAGGCCAAACTTTCGTTTTGGTAATAAATCGGGCAGACTTCTGGCTCGTCTGGCCAGGAGGCCATGGTCGCAGTCTCATATCATTAAATCGCAAGACAAAACGGGTCAGTCTCACGTCCAGCCAAAGCAAATGAATACAATTTTAAGGAAGTTCTTTGCTGAACTTTATGCTGGGCGTCAGACTTCCCCTTCTTTGACCCCCTTCCTGTTTGACTCTTTAAACTTGCCTACCATCACAGAAGAGGAAAGTCTACAACTTAATCCACCTATTACAGAACCTGAACTCAAATTGGCCATTACTTCTTTGAAAAAGCAGAAAGCTCAAGGCCCCGATGGTTACACCAGGGAATTTTTTAAAATTCTGAAGGATCAAATAACTCCATGTTTGCGTCGTCTAAATAATGGCTATATGTCGGATCAGCCAATTCCGTCCTCTTCCAATGTCGCATACATTAAGGTGCTTCCAAAACTTGATAAGAATCTGGAATTAGCCTCCTCCTATCGTCCAATTTCGTTAATAAATTTGGATCTTAAATTAATGTCTAACATTATGGCTGATAGACTTGCTTCTATCCTTCCTAGAATAATCTCCCCAAACCAAGTGGGCTTTACTAAGGGCCGTTCGGCGGTTTTCTAATATCTGTAAAATCCTCACTGTTTTAGATTAAATAAGTCTTAATCCTTCTGCCCATCCATCCCCAGCAATCCTCACAATAGATGCCGAAAAAGCTTTTGATATGGTTGACTGGTGATGGTTGGGTAAAACCTTAGACTGCATGCAAATTGTTGGCCCGTTTCGCAAGTGCCTGAAATCCCTGTATCCCACAGCGAGAGTTTATACTCCTGGGTTTCTTTCACCACCCATCCCCTTGTTTAAAGGTACCCGCCAGGGATGCCCACTCTCTCCTCTTTTGTTTAATATTGCTCTTGAGCCATTTATTCGATCATTGGAGGCGGATGGAAGCATAAGAGGCATAGCGGTTGTATTGATCCGCTTAGAGATTTACCCAAGGTTTTTGATATGTTAAAGCTATTCAAGACACATTCCGTCTTGAAGGTGAATGTTAGTAAGTGCCAAATTCCTGGATCTTTCACGATATTCCCGTCCGATCGATTGGTCCACTCTAAATGTACCTGTATTTGTCTCTAAGAGTTCAATAAAATATTTGGGAATTTATATTGGTCGTACCCCCGACTCTATATATACACTCTGAATTATCCACCCTTACTGACTAAAATTGCTAAGGAATTGACCCATTGGCATCACTTACCCCTCTCCTTTAAGGAAAGGTGTCACTTGCTTAAAATCGTGTGCTTCCCTAAGTTACTTTACCCAATGCAAACCATCCCCTTCTTCTTAAGCATAGGTATGTCCTAAAATTAAACTCGGCCTTTACCTCATTCATTTGTTCACGAAAACGCCCGAGAATAGCTTTGAGGAAACTTATGGTCCCTAAGGATTTGGTAGGACTTAATCTTCCTGATATTCATAGTTATAATTTAGCATGTCTTGCCCGTCACAGTCTGGACTGGCTACAAGGCTCTACCTTTTATTCAAATAATTCCCTAGAAGCGGGTATAGTGATCCCCTGGCACTTATCCACCTTTTTACATACAGCATTTGTGTCACTATGAATTAATGTGAGTCATCGGGTGTTATTCCGGGATACTATTACGGCTTGGAAAACCATCAGGTCCTCTTTTAAACTTCCACAATGTGTATCTAAACATATGAACTTGTGGGGTCATCCAGCATTTCCGCATTTCAGAGAGTGGCGCACCTTGGGCATATTACAACTCCAACACATTTTACAGCCTTCTGAAGGTCGTTATATGACTTTTCAAGAATTGTTAGATTCCAAACATGTCCCGTCTCTTCATTTCCTGGCATATGGACAATTGAGATCTTTTTTAACTCCGGGACGTATCTAACGTATGCCTTGACAACCCTCTTGACCTTCTGGTTGCCTCTCCTCCGATCAAAACCTCCTTCTCCCTATTGTATGGCAAATTGAGAAAATGGCAGGCCAAATCCACAACAGCTATAATGTTTAAGGCCTGGAACAAAGAGTTCCCAGATGTTAATCTAATGCAGGAAATGAAGATGAAGATGAGGAAAGCGGTTTTCAATGAATGGTGGCGAGAAACTAATTTTAAATTTCTTCATAAAGCCATCTATGGTTTTAACATTCCCCCTAATCCTAATGTCCCTGACAGATTGGTGGCTTGCCCAATATGTGACACTCCGAAAATGGATCTTCTCCATGGTTTATGGGCATGCCCAAAATTGACTCAATATTGGCAGGAGGTACGGAAATTTATAGCAGACACATGGGAAGTGATTGTAGACAGAGCTCCACTACCGCTTCTATTCCATGATGTACCTGACTACGCTAGGTTTCCACAAGCCCTGCATGTATTTTTGGTTATAGCTAAATGCAGTCTATTGGCTCGATGGCATACCCCACAGGTCCCAATGATTTTTGAACTGATTGCGCAAATAAAAAAATTATTCATATGGATAGGATGGAGATTGAACGTTCTGCGGAGTCTGGTGCATCAAAATTTTTCAAGACCTGGGAAATTTTTGTGGGCAAGCATTTTCAGTCTCATGAAATAGCGGAATTGATGATACCTTTCACCTACACCTCATGGTACTTGAAAAGGAATGTAGCTGGTATGCTGGGTAACTTGAAGTGTTAGTTAGGGTTATAGGTACTCAGTTTCTAGATATGGGGGCTACTTTATGCAATCTCAACTCAAATATGGATTTCTGCATGTACCTGACTTTGTAGTTTGAACTCTATTTATTTCAATAGATTGTGGGGGGTGGGGGGGATGTTAAGCGATTGTTCTGCTGTACTGGTATTCTCTTGACTGAACCGCAAATGTCTTGTGTAAAGTCACTATATCATACTATGTCTTTTGCATTGTATCAGGTGCATCTTTGTGCCCTTTTGTGTGCTTGTAAAAATTTTCAAACTCAATAAACAGATGTTTTTTTTTTAAAAAGAGGACGTGCATAGTAAGCATGCGCGGGCGTATGCACACAGACGTCAAGAGGTTTTATTATATGTAGAACAGTCTGGCAAATAGTGGAGAGGAATGGGAGGAGCAAGAGTCAGTACCATGGTTCACTGAGAGCAGCTTGAAGTTTCTTGCGCCATCTTAAGTGAGGGAACGACGGGCATAATATAAAAAAACGTTATCTTTAAACGTAGAGTATGTACCAAAATAATTTATGCAGAATAATAAAAGTAGTAATGACATGATCCACATTGGAGGCAGGGGATAAGGCCACTCGATGCAGCTTGGTGGGAAATGTTCATCGTAAAATTGTAATGATAGTAGTTAAGTGTGTTTTTTGTCCTCTGCTCCTCACATGGATGATGTCAGTATCACTTTAATAGTAATATACTGGAGGGTTATCTTAAACCAGTACCTAAGGACCCAAGACCCAAGGGGTACCACCCGGTGTATGGACCCCACATAATGGGGAACACAGCCTCGGGTACTTAAGGCGTGTGAAGAAGTCACTCGCATCTGCGCATGAAAACTTTCTACTCACCAGTTACTAGGGGGTACAGATAGGGTGCCAAAGGCAAGTGCATCCATGCTTGAGGAAGGTAGCAATAGTGTTATTGAAATGGGCCCTTATGGAGGAATTGAAGCAGTGCAATTAATGAAAGTAGTCAACTTACATGGAAATGTGACAAACCTACATGCAGATGAACCCGGTACAGAAGGAGAAAATAAGGAAAAAGAGAGTGCCAAACTGAAATGCCAAACATAAATAAATAAAGAAAAAAATGGGGTTTCTATGAAACTTCATATAGAACAGACTATGTATGTCCAGGATAGGTGAGTCTTCTCCAACAATGAAGTCTTTGTGAACAAATCACTAGATAAAAGGAGAAAAGACTAAGGTTAAAAAAAGAAGATACGCTCATAAGTCATAATCAGTCAAAACCTATGAGGGCAGAACAAGGACACAAACAGCGCGAACCTAGGGAACAGGTCACCCCAAACTCACACCAGCCAATCTGAAGTCAACGTTTAGACCATAAGGTCTGACTGTGTTGCGTCAGGGATATCCATTCAAGCTCTCTATTTTGAGGGAAGCCTCTCTGTCACCACACCGTCGCAGGGGCGGGACGTGATTTATAATTCTGAACTTCAGGTGTTTCTCAGTGTGCCCTAGTTCAGAGAAATTTTTGGAGACTGGTAAATCCAATCTCCTTTTTCTGTTTGTGAACCGATAATTATTAAGTCTCGTCTTAAGTTCAAGTGCGGTCTCCCACACGTACCAAAGTTTGCAGGTGCATTCTTTTTAAATAAATCCAATGTTTATTAACAAGAACAATAAGACATTGACAGTCAGATAACAGCTGTTTGCAGGGGCATTCTAATAGATAAATAACAAACGAAGAAGAGCATGTAAGATGATGTTTTATTTGAAACGCTCTATCTGTGTCAGGGTGTGTAAAGATGTTACCTTTGATCATATAGTTACAATTTACACAGGACAGGCAAGGAAAACAGCCAGTCCTACGTGTTCCAATGAATTGTTGTCCAACGGGTTTCTCAGGCTCAGTGGTAGTCTTAACCAACTTGTCCCTGAGATTGGTGGAGAGTCGATCGGAGAACAGTGGGGGATGACTGTATTCGGGTACATGTCTAAGGTTGCTGTGCAGAATGAACCAATGCTTCCTAATGATTTGAGCTACATGATGACTTTGTTCCATGTAAGTGGAAACAAATAGAGCATCGATAGAAGAACAGTTGGGTACTGCACTGGACTCAAACGTAGCACCCACATATGCAAACATCTATATGGCCATGCTGGTTGCTCAATGTATATGTGCCTCCACATTTTGACAAAGTACTCAAATGGTGGCGTTATATCGACAATATTTTCCTCATTTGGACAGGCTGAACTAACAAATTAATTGTCTTTTACGATTTTATCAACACCATTGATCAAAGTGTGAAGTTTAAACTGGTACACTCAGATATCTCTATAGTTTTCCTAGACACCACGGTTCAGCTGAAAGGTGAAAGCCTTGCAACTGATCTTTTTGTTAAAACCACAGACATAAATAGTTTACTCAGATTTGACAGTTGTCACCCCAGAAGCATGGTCCGTCCTTTGACGTTTAGCCAACTGTTACGTGTGTAGCGTATAGTTGATGATAAATCTAAATCTCAGCTAAGACTGAGTAGTACATTTAGGCAGCCAGGATACCCTAGGTGGATTATTGACTCAATCCTTACAAGACTACGAGATGTGCCCAGAGAATGAACTTTTCACCAATACTCCACAGGTCTCAACCAGTAAGGCTATAGACACAAGTGGTAATGACCGGGGGTAAGGAAACAGACAAGTGAGCCCTAATCTACCCGCCACTCAGTCCCTGCCTACTTGCAACGACCCACCCTAGGCGACGGGGTACAACTGGGCGACGGTCCCTACGCTCAATAAGTGCACGACAGACAAAAAGACAAGGGTACACAGAAGCAAGGGAAAAGGAGCAGTTGCCCACGGCAACACCGTGAGAAACAAGAGTCGTGAACGAGCAGAGTCAAACCAGGAGTGTACGAGGTACCAAACGCAGAGCAGGAGAGTAGTGAACAAGAAGAGTCAAACCAGGAGTGTACGAGGTACCAAACGCAGAGCAGGAGAGTAGTCAGTAAGCCAGGGTCAATATGAAGCAGGGTCAAATGGTTCAAGAAGCTGCAGCAGGGCAAGGAAACAAAACGAGAAGAATCACAAGCAAGGAGGAACAGGAAAGGCAGGTATAAATAGACAGTGGGCGGGAGCTAGCTCCGTCTGGCCAGGCTGTGATAGGCTCTCCCACTCCTAAGCCTGCCATTCTGAGTGGTGGAAGATGGAGTCAGTCTCACAGACATAGAAGCAGGTGCAGACTGATTACGTGTGGGCGTGGATACAGAAGCTGTGCCTGGCGGATCCTTAACAGTACCCCCCCCCCTTTTATGAGGGGCCACCGGACCCTTTATAGATGGACCTGGTTTATTGGAGAAACGAAGGTGGAACCTCCTGACCAATACCCCAGCGTGAACATCCCGGGCGGGTACCCAAGTCCTCTCCTCAGGCCCGTATCCTCTCCAATGGACCAGGTACTGGAGGGAGCCTTAGACCATCTTGCTGTCCACAATCTTGGCCACCTCAAATTCGACCCCCTCAGGGGTGAGAACGGGGACAGGAGGTTTCCTCGAGGGAGCCAAGAACGGGGAGCAGCGTTTAAGGAGGGAGGCATGAAACACGTTGTGTACTCGAAAAGATGGGGGCAACTCCAGTCGGAAGGAGACAGGATTGAGGACTTCAAGGACCTTGTACGGCCCTATAAACCAGGGAGCAAACTTCTTGGACGGGACCCTAAGGCGCAAGTTCTTTGACGATAGCCACACCAAATCCCCGACCATAAACAAGGGGTTAGCAGAACGTCTTCTATCTGCCTGAGTTTTTTGCATACTCTGGGACGCCTCTAGGTTCTTCTGAACCTGGGCCCAGACTGTGCACAGTTCCCGATGAACGACCTCTACCTCGGGATTGTTGGAACTACCAGGTGAAACGGAGGAGAACCGTGGATTAAACCCAAAATTACAGAAAAAGGGGTAGACCCCTGACGAGTTACTGACCCGGTTATTAAGGGAAAATTCGGCGAGGGGAATAAATGAGACCCAATCATATTGACAGACAGAGATAAAACACCTTAAATATTGTTCTAGAGACTCATTAGTCCTCTCGGTTTGGCCATTAATTTCAGGATGGAAGGCAGAGGAGAAGGACAGATCAATCTCCAACTTTTTACAGAAGGCTCTCCAAAACAAAGAAACAAATTGTACCCCTCTGTCAGAAACAATATTGACAGGGAACCCATGGAGACGCAGGATGTGTTTGACAAACAAGGTAGCTAACGTCTTAGCATTGGGTAGTCTTTTGAGGGACACAAAGTGGCACATCTTACTGAATAGGTCTACTACAACCCACACCACCGACTTGCCTTGAGATGGAGGCAAATCGGTGATAAAATCCATGGAGATATGGGTCCAAGGTCTCTGGGGAATGGGGAAAGAACGTAGAAAGCCCGCTGGTCGGGACCTGGGAGTCTTGGACCTAGCACAAACCTCACAAGCGGCGACGTAGGCCTTAACGTCTTTAGGCAACCCAGGCCACCAATAGTTTCTACCAATGAGGTGCTTGGTACCCAGGATGCCTGGATGACCAGATAGTGCGGAGTCATGATTTTCCCGAAGTACCTTTAGCCGGAATTGCAGGGGAACAAACAGCTTGTTCTCAGGAAGGTTCCCGGGAGCTGAACCTTGATCAGCAGCAATTTCAGAGACTAAATCAGAATCAATAGAGGAAATGATTATACCTGGAGGCAAAATACAAGCAGGATCTTCCTCCGAAGGAGGGCTGGCCATGAAGCTACGCGACAGTGCATCAGCCTTAATATTTTTAGGCCCTATAGGTAACCAAAAAATTGAATCTGGTAAAAAATAACGCCCATCGAGCTTGTCTCGGGTTTAGCCTCCGGCAGATTCTAGGAAAACCAGATTCTTGTGGTCGGTAAGGACCGTTACCTGGTGCCTAGCCCCCTCCAGGAAGTGGTGCCACTCTTCAAATGCCCATTTAATGGCTAAGAGTTTGCGGTTGCCAATATCATAGTTACTCTCAGTGGCCGAAAACCTCCTGGAGAAGTAGGCACAGGGACGGAGATGGGTGAGGGACCTGGTACCCTGGGACAAGACAGCCCCCACTCCCACCTCGGACGCGTCAACCTCCACGATAAATGGCTCCATTTGGTTGGGCTGAACCAACACCGGGGCCGAGATAAAGCACTTCTTAAGGACCTCAAAAGCCTGGACAGCCTCAGGAGGCCAGCGGAGGAGATCAGCACCCTTGCGAGTGAGGTCCGTAAGAGGCTTAGCGATGACCGAGAAGTTAGAAATAAATCTCCTGTAATAATTAGCGAACCCCAAGAAGCACTGCAACACCTTCAGGGAGGCAGGTTGGACCCATTCCACCACAGCCTGGACCTTGGCGGGGTCCATGCGGAATTCATGAGGAGTGAGGATTTGACCCAAAAATGTTATCTCCTGCACCCCAAACACACATTTTTCGGTCTTCGCAAACAGTTTGTTTTCCCGAAGGACCTGGAGCACCTTCCTGACATGCTCAATGTGGGAGGACCAGTCCTTGGAAAACACAAGTATGTCATCAAGGTACACTACTAGAAATACCCCCAGGAAATCTCTTAAAATCTCATTTATGAAATTCTGGAAGACCGCGGGAGCATTACACAACCCAAAGGGCATGACGAGGTATTCAAAATGACCTTCGGGTGTGTTAAACGCAGTCTTCCACTCATCCCCCTCTTTGATGCGGATAAGGTTATACGCCCCCCGTAGATCAAACTTAGAGAACCATTGGGCCCCCTGAACCTGATTAAAGAGATCAGGAATCAAAGGAAGGGGATACTGGTTCCTTACAGTGACCTTATTCAAGTTACGGTAGTCAATGCATGGCCTAAGACCACCATCCTTCTTCCCTACGAAGAAGAAGCCAGCACTTACCGGAGAAGTAGAGGGGCG
Source organism: Rhinoderma darwinii (assembly GCF_050947455.1). Classification (NCBI taxonomy): domain Eukaryota; kingdom Metazoa; phylum Chordata; class Amphibia; order Anura; family Rhinodermatidae; genus Rhinoderma; species Rhinoderma darwinii. The sequence continues at coordinate 346,669,265 of NC_134689.1, forward strand.
AATGTAACCCTTGGCCAGGCATTCCTGGATATACTCTCTCATGGCTTCACGTTCGGGACAAGAGAGATTAAATATCCTACCCTTAGGGAGCTTAGCTCCTGGTACCAAATCGATAGCGCAATCGTATTCTCTATGAGGAGGTAACACTTCGGAGGCCTCCTTAGAGAAAACATCAGCGAAGTCCTGAACAAACTCAGGTAGCGTGTTCACCTCCTCAGGGGGAGAAATAGAATTAACAGAAAAACATGACGTCAAGCATTCATTACCCCATTTGGTAAGCTCCCCAGTATTCCAGTCAAACGTGGGATTATGCAACTGCAACCAGGGAAGGCCTAAAACCAAATTGGACGATAATCCCTGCATCAACAGTACAGAGCACTGCTCCAAATGCATGGAGCCAACAAGGAGTTCAAAAACAGGGGTATGCTGTGTAAAATAACCATTAGCAAGAGGAGTGGAGTCGATACCCACTACCGGGACAAGTTTAGGCAAATCAATCAAAGGCATAGCTAGAGACATAGCAAATTCCACAGACATGATATTAGCAGACGACCCTGAATCCACGAAGGCACTGCCGGTAGCAGACCTACCACCAAAAGAGACCTGAAAGGGAAGCAATATTTTATTACGTTTCATATTTACGGGAAATACCTGTGCGCCCAAGTGACCTCCCCGATGATCACTTAGGTGCGGAAGTTTTCCGGCTGCTTATTCTTACGCCTAGGACAGGTGTTCACTTGATGCTTGTCATCCCCACAATAGAAGCAGAGACCATTCTTCCTGCGGAACTCTCTACGTTGTTGGGGGGACACGGAGGCTCCGAGTTGCATAGGTACCTCCGAGTCTTCCGTGGAAGAACGAAGCAACGGAACCTCGGGAGGCATCATGGGGGAGTCAGAGGAGAAAACACAAAAACGTTCACGTTGTCGTTCCCTGAGACGTCGGTCAAGTCGTACCGCTAAAGCCATAACCTGGTCTAGGGAGTCAGAAGAGGGATAGCTAACTAGCAGGTCTTTCAGGGCATTCGACAGACACAACCTAAACTGGCACCTTAAGGCAGGGTCATTCCACCGAGAAGCTACGCACCACTTCCTAAAGTCAGAGCAATACTCCTCAACAGGTCTCTTACCCTGACGTAAGGTCACCAGCTGACTCTCGGCAAAGGCAGTCCTGTCAGTCTCATCATAAATGAGTCCGAGAGAAGAAAAGAAACGATCAATGTAGGAAAGTTCAGGGGTGTCAGGAGCCAAGGAGAAGGCCCATTCTTGGGGCCCTTCCTGGAGCCGGGACATAATTATACCCACCCGCTGGCTCTCAGAACCTGAGGAGTGGGGCTTTAAACGAAAATAGAGCCTACAACTCTCCCGAAAGGAGAGAAAAGTCTTCCGGTCCCCTGAGAACCGGTCAAGCAACTTGAGGTGGGGTTCAAGAGGTGAGGTGAGGGGCACTACCATGGTAGCGTCAGGCTGGTTGACCCTCTGAGCCAGGGCCTGGACCTGTAGGGAGAGACCCTGCATTTGCTGAACTAGGGTCTCAAGGGGGTCCATAGTAGTGTGAGGGACCAGGGTAGAGTAGGTATATGGGCTTGTGATTATGTAATGACCGGGGTAAGGAAACAGACAAGTGAGCCCTAATCTACCCGCCACTCAGTCCCTGCCTACTTGCAACGACCCGCCCTAGGCGACGGGGTACAACTGGGCGACGGTCCCTACGCTCAATAAGTGCTCGACAGACAAACAGACAAGGGTACACAGAAGCAAGGGAAAAGGGGCAGTTGCCCACGGCAACACCGTGAGCAACAAGAGTGGTGAACGAGCCGAGTCAAACCAGGAGTGTACGAGGTACCAAACGCAGAGCAGGAGAGTAGTGAACAAGCCGAGTCAAACCAGGAGTGTACGAGGTACCAAACGCAGAGCAGGAGAGTAGTCAGTAAGCCAGGGTCAATATGAAGCAGGGTAAAATGGTTCAAGAAGCTGCAGCAGGGTCAGGAATCAAAACGAGAAGAATCACAAGCAAGGAGGAACAGGAAAGGCAGGTATAAATAGACAGTGGGCGGGAGCTAGCTCCATCTGGCCAGGCTGTGATAGGCTCTCCCACTCCTAAGCCTGCCATCCTGAGTGGTGGAAGATGGAGTCAGTCTCACAGACATAGAAGCAGGTGCAGACTGATTACCTGTGGGCGTGGATACAGAAGCTGTGCCTGGCAGATCCTTAACACAAGGGTTCTATTTGTTTCCACTTACATGGAACAAAGTCATCATGTAGCTCAAATCATTAGGAAGCATTCGTTCATTCTGCACAGCAACCTTAGACATGTACCCAAATTCAGTCATTCCCCACTGTTCTCCCATCGACGCTACACCAATCTCAGGGACAAGTTGTTTAAGACTACCACTGTACCTGAGAAACTCCTTGGACAACAATTAATTGGAACACGTAGGACTGGCTGTTTACCTTGCCTGTAGTGTTTGAATTGTAACTATATTATCAAAGGTAACATCTTTACGCACCCTATCACAGATAGAGAGTTTCAAATAAAACATCATCTTACATGCTCTTTTTCATTTGTTATTTATTAATTACAATGCCCCTAAAAACTTTGGTACGCGGGGGAGACCACACTTGAACTTAAGACGAGACTTAATAATCATTGGTTCACAATCAGAAAAAGATTGGATTTACCAGTCTCCAAACATTTCTCTGAACTAGGGCACACTGAGAAACACCAAAAGTTCAGTATTATAAATCACGTCCCGCCTCTTCGACTGGGTGGTAACAGAGTGGCTTCCCTCAAAAAAAGAGAGCTTGAATGGATATTCAGACTCAGCACCCTCAGACCTTATGGTCTAAATGTCAACTTCAAATTGGGTGGCGCAAGTTTGAGGTGACCTGTCTTCTAGATTCATGCCATATGTGTTGTAACGGCCGCGGTCGCGGACCGCCTCTGTTCCTCACCTTGCAACGGCCGCGACCATAGGGTCAGCTTCTACAGGCAGTAAATCCAATCATCACCCGTTTGGATCATCCTCCCACGCCCCCTCTGGATGCTGCTGCTGTTCCATTACCTGTTACCCCTTCTGCCTGCCTCCGCAGGCAGACTCAGCATTTACCAGCCTTTCACCTGTGCTTCAGTTCTTCATCAACGTGACACATCTTGGCACTGCTGTGTCAAAAAAACTCCAAAGGCAGCTGCTGGCCGTGAAACTGGCCTTAGAGGAGTGTAGATACCTGCTGTGGGTGCTGTTCATTCTATCATCATTTATACGGATCACAAGAACCTCACGTACCTACAGTCTGAACAATGACTAAATCCTCGCCAAGCCAGATGGTCGCTATTTTTTGGCTCTATTTCAATTCTTGCTTCACTTCCGACCCGCAGACAAGAATGTGAAGGCTGATGCCCTGTCTCAATCATTTGAAACTAATGACTCTGAGGAAATTCCTCTTACGCTCTGGACCCAAGAAGAGAGGACGTAAGGAGGTACAGTAATGGCCGCTGATCGCCGCTCTACCTCACTTTGCGATGGCTGTGACCACAGACCCCTGGCATCCTGCCAGCGTCCCCGTCCTCAGAGACACCAGCACCCGCAGCCGTCCTGCTCTGCTCCAAGCCTTTCATTTGAGTCGGGTGTGTCATCGGCCACGTCTGGTATCATCTGCCACGTCTGGTGTCATGTGCCATGTCTGGAGTCATCTGCCACGTCTGGTGTCATCTGCCACGTCTGGAGTCATCTGCCACATCTAGCTCCATCCGTTCCAAATCTTCTGCTGCGCCTCGTGCCTGTCTGGACTTTTGCAGGTACTCTTTTGGTAAAGACTTTGCATAGACTTTGTATAGACTGTTGTTTGGCCGGCTGCCACTCCACTACGGTGAGGCGGCCTAGTGGGTTCATATATCCCAGGATCCTGACATGTGTCCTCGTTCTGCCCTCATAGGTTTTGACTGATTGTTGACTTATGAGCATATCTTATATTTTAACCTTAGTCTTCTCTCCTTTTATCTAGAGATATGTTCGCAAAGACTTCATTGTTGGAGAAGACTCACCTACCCTGGACATACATAGTCTTTTCTATACGTAGTTTCATAGAATCCCCATTTTTTATTTTATTTATTATGTTTGGCATTACAGTTTGGCATTCTCTTTTTCCTTATTTTCTCCTTCCGTACTAGGTTCATCTGCATGTACATAGGTTTGCCACATTTCCATGTAAGTTGACTACTTTCATTAATTGTACTGCATCAATTCCTCCATTGGGGCCCATGTCAATAACGCTATTGCTACTTTCCTCACGCATGGATGCACCTGCCATTGGCACCCTACCAGTACCCCCTGGTACCTGGTGAGTGGGACAATTTCACACGCAGAGGGAGTGAATTCTTCACCCGCCTTAAGTGCCCGAGGCTGTGTTCCCCATTATGTGGGGTCCCGAATATGTCCCGACCATGTAATCAGTAAGTGACCGGGAGGCAGAGTGAGTGCAAAAAATCTAAAACATGGTTTAGGTTGCTCCGTTCTAGAGATAGGTGTGGGCTCCAGATGTGGGACCCGCATTTATCTGACATTTATGAAATATCTAGTGGCTATGTCATAAATGTCTCTGATGGGAAAAACCCCATTAACATATGTTGATTGCTAATTGTTCTACTGTATCCCCAGGGTATAAAAACCCACACCTGTATGTTGCTTGTAGCTTGAGAAAGTTCCCATTGAGTTGGAATGAAACGTTGCTGGGGTGAATAAAACACACTACCCTTTTTTTATTCACTATTTGGAGTGCTGCCTCTATTTTTTCTATCTATCTATCTATCTATCTATCTATCTATCTATCTATCTATCTATCTATCTATCTATCTATCTATCTATCTATCTATCTATCTATCTATCTATCTATCTATCTATCTATCTATCTATCTATCTATCTATCTTTCTATCTATCTATCTATCTATCTATCTATCTATCTATCTATCTATCTATCTATCTATCTATCTATCTATCTATCTATCTATCTATCTATCTATCTAGCTATCGACACACTGTATATGAGAAGTGGTAGGGGAGAAGTGGTAGGTGAGAGGCAGCATAAAGTATTGACAGACAAACTGATTTCAAGGGTCTGTCACTTGTCACTATGATGTAGTTTTCATAAAATTATTGTTTACCGGTTGCAGCCCAAGCTGAGCGCAGCGTGCGCCCACTGCTGCTGATTGACAGCTTTCTCCCGATTACAGTGCATAGAGAAGAAAGCTGTCAATCAGCGGCAGTGGGTGGGATTAGCTTGCATATAATGAATATGGAGGACTCCAGAATTAGAGCGTGCACGTCATTAGGAGGACTCCTGGCTCTAGTCGAGCTGAACTTGATAAACTGTGATTTTATGCAAACTAAACCATATTGGCGATTGAAACATCAATGAAATCAGGTTTCCGACACTACTTTATGCCGCCCTAGGATAGGGCATCATAAATCCGGTGACAAGTTACATTTAAATTAGGTTCAATAGGGCTAGAACTTTAAAAATAAAGGTAATTGTATTTGTGTTTACTGTAAATACTGTGCCGTTCCCACATCGCCAGTACCCTTACTTAGGACGGCAGTGACAATCACGTGACATGAACACATCACATCATTGTGTAGGCAAGGTAAACAAAGATGACTGGGGACCAGCGGGTACCTGCGGTATGGGAATGGCACAGAATTACTAAGATAAGTACATCACAATTTGATCTATTTTCAACCTAAAGTCCTATTAAACTAATTTTAATATCTCAGAAAACCCCTTTGACAACCATCTGGAGTGGTCGCTTCTTACTATGCTTCCTGCTGACCATTCTGCTCACTTCCCTCCCTTTAAAGGCTCAAATGGTAAACCCCCAGGGACCCTAACCAATGTCACTGTATGGGGCACCGAAATTTTCTATGGCAGCCCTGCACATGTTGCCGGGTTCCCTCCAGATTACTGCTGATAGCTTATTAACAAGGGGACCCATGTAATAAAAAGAGTCTATCCATTTCATATTTCAGTCCTTAATTTATATACTCTCCCTCTAATTTTAACACTGGGTATTGAAGGCTCTTGAGAAATTGCGCCATTTGCCCTAACCATAATCCTGTCATAGGTTAAGTGTGTTTAAGCTTCATAGCCCCCTGTAGATAGTGCCTATGCTTAAGAAAACTGACAGTTTTTTAATCGCAGAAAGTAATGGCATACCCATAGGACGGCGATTTGACTGCGAAGACCTCCACTATCCTCAGAATAAAGGGCCTGCAGTGGCCCCTTAACAGTTTTCTGGGACCCCCAAGGATCAGCAAGTGATGGTATGTCCTAGAGATATGCCATCCCGTTCTGTGATGGTAAAAGCCCTTTAAGAAAATGTGATCATACTGTATCTGAATATATTTTAGCCCTGGCATAGTTTAAATGAAATTTTGTCAATCTTAGCCTCTAGTTTGCATAATACTGAAATCACATCTGATCCCTCTGCAATTTCCTTTGCCCAGAGAGTTAAAAGAAAAGTAAAATCATTTTTGAATTAGCAGCTAATGAAAAACAGAACACTTCATCAGTTTTTTGCTGTTCTTCAGCTAATGCTTTCTATAAGCACTAAGCCATGTGTCAAGTGGGTCTTGTTGTCCTTGGAAAGCAGCTAATTGATGTCTGACTGACAGCTGTAATACACAGGAATATTCACATCCTGTTAAAAATACACACTCATAATCTTTTTACATCACCTTGGTAACTTCTGACAATGAGATTTCATATTAACAGAACTCTCAGCTTTAATAAAGTGTTTATTGGTTTATGTTCAGGCACAATCTACATACAGTAGGTAACTCTATTGTCTGTTGCCAAGAAGTTAAATGGTACCCATACCATACCAACATGATTTGCAGCCAGTTTACTACCTAGCCTCTTTGCTGCCTGAAACGAACTATAATAAGGTGCCCTGTCAATACTAGCGCTGCGGTTAAGGAGAACGGCCATGTGAGTTTAATAACACAATCCTAATACAAAAGCCTATTTGGGCTGCCATCTTTTTTAAGTTCACAACAGGTAAATGTATAATAACAATGCCGTTTGTCACGAAACAAAGAGAATAACAGCGGTTAACCAAACTTTTGATGAACTCTGGGAGAAAAAGACAGAGAAGAATCAATGGTGGAGATTTAACAAAACTGGTGCAATGGAAAAGTGGAGGAGTTGCCCATAAGATCAGATTACTTCTTTCATTTTCAAAAAGAGCTTCTGAAAAATGAGAGCTTAAAGCTGATTGGTTGTTATGGGCAACTAATGAACTTTTCTTTGCACCGGTTTTGATAAAATTCCCCAATGAGGTATTCTATAACTGCTAAGTGCATTACTTCCCTTCACGTGTATGTAAGGGCACCACATTTTATGCCGCACTCACCGTCTCTTCACTGAGAGCAGCTTAGTCCAGGTTCAGAGGCTTGGCTCTTTTTCATAGACCTCAGGTAGGTCACTTGTAATAATGGCAGTAGGACTTTTCTTTAACTCCACACGGACTAACTAAAGAATGAACCCAGGATGTTCCAGCCTGAGCTGGATCTTTAGTTAAATCTTGTATGTGCCGCACTGCAGCCCAGGGCTGCCCAAACCTCCGCCCAGCCAGCCACTTCTCCTCTGCCTTCATAAGAGAACTAGCCCAGGACATGCCACGCTCTGCAGTTTTGATGTGGCACATTCTGGGCTGTTTTTTTACTTCAATATACTGATTGTAAACATCGGTGCTGCCCTCCACCTTTTTTAAAAGGGCGCACTGCCAGGGGCGTAACTAGGAAAGACTGGGCCTCATAGCAAATTTTTGACTGGGCCCCCCTCCCCTTGGTGCCACACACAGTCCCCCTTGTAGTGCCCCTTTAGGTAATGCCATACAGACCCCCTGGAGACAGTGCTATACAGCCCAACTGTACACAGTGTCACGCCCCTTGTAGACAGTGCTACCCTTCCCACCTGTAGATAGTGCCCCCCCCCTTGTAGACAATGCCATACAGCCCCCTGTAGATAGTGTCATCCCCCTTGTATATAGTGCAATACAGCCTCTCTGGTAGATAGTGCCCCTCACTTCCCATTGCAGATAGTGCCATACAACCCCCACTTGTAGATAGCAACCCCCATTTCCCCCTTGTAGTGCCATACAGCCCCCCTGTTGATATTGCCATACAGCCCCCTGTAGATAGTGCTATACAGCCCCCCTTGTAGATAGCACCCCCACACCCCTTGTGGATAGTGCCATACAGCCCCCCCCCTGTAGATAGTATCACCCCCTTGTATATAGTGCCATACAGCCTCTCTTGTAGATAGTGCCCCTCACCTCCAGTTGTACATAGTGCCATAAAACCCTCTTGTAGACAGCACCCCCATTTCCCCCTTGTAGACCGTGCCATACAGCCCCCCTGTAGATATTGCCATACAGCCCCCTGTAGATAGTGCCATGCAACCCCCCCCCTTGTAGATAGCACACCCCATTTCCTCCTTGTAGATAGTGCCATACAGCCCACCCGTAGATATTGCCATACAGCCCCCTGTAAATAGTGTCATACAGCCCCCTTGTAGATAGCTCCCCCACCCCCTTGTAGATAGTGCCATACAGTTCCCTGTAGATAGTATAATCCCCCTTGTATATAGTGCCATACAGCCTCTCTTGTAGATAGTGCCCCTCACCTCGAGTTGTAGATAGTGCCATACAAACCCCTTGTAGATAGCACCCCCATTTCCCCCTTGTAGATAGTGCCATACAGCCACCCTGTAGATATTTCCATACAGCCCCCCTGTAGATAGTGCCATACAACCCTCCCATGTAGATAGCACCACCCCATTTCCCCCTTGTAGATAGTACCATACAGCCCCCTGTAGGTAGTGCAGTACAGGCCACCTTGTAGATAGCACCCCCACCCCCTTATATATAGTGCCCCACAGCCTCTCTTGTAGATAGTGCCCCTCGCCTCCCGTTGTAGATAGTGCCATACAACCCTCCCTTGTAGATAGCACCCCTATTTCCCCCTTGTAGATAGTGCCATACAGCCGCCCCTGTAGATATTGCCATACAGCCCCCCTGTAGATAGTGCCATACAGCCCCCCCTTGTAGATATCACCCCCATTTCCCCCTTGTAGATAGTACCATAGAGCCCCCTGTAGATATTACCATACAGCCCCCTGTAGATAGTGCCATACAGCCCACCTTGTAGATAGCACCCCCAACCCCCCTTGTAGATAGTGCCATACAGCCCGCCCTGTAGATAGCTATATACAGCACCGCCTTGTAGATAGCGCCCCCACCTCCGCCTTGTAGATAGGGCCCCCACCTCCCCCTTGTAGATAGTGCCCCCTCCTCCACCTTGTAGATAGCGCCCCCACCTCACCCTTGTAGATGGTGCCATACAGCCCCCTGTAGATGGCGCCCCAACAATTAAGACAGAAAAACTTTATACTGACCTAAGCCCCGTTCCCGTGACGAACGGAGCTGCTTCAAAGTATCACCCCCGACGAGATCCCTGCATAGGCCTAGTAAATGGCAAAGCATAGAGATACCTCCTAAGGATGCAGATACTATTGAATGTGGCGTCGCTACCACTGTAGCAGCCATGGTGGCTGCAAGCGGCACCGTGGGGCATGGTGTCCCGTGACGGTGGGTGGGCCCCCACTATGGCCCCCACTATGGCCGCTACAGCGGTAGTTAGGCCACTGGGTACCACCTGAGGCGAGAGGCTCAACTCACCTCATGGCAGATCTGCCCCTTTATACAGCCTATTTTTATTTTTCAGGTCAAGAGTGTCTTTCTCACTGCATTTTGTTTACCACTTCCTGACCAGATGCTTTACACTTCTTCCTCACAAGGCCAATCTTCAAGTTTTAGCCATTTGCCAATTTAAAGGCTATGTAAACCTTTGAATGACTTTTTTTTAAATAAAGTTCAGTAGGTGTGATTAGTGCAACTTTATAAATAGGGCTTCCATATTGTGTAAAAAAAATATATAGATATACTGTATTTAACTTTATTTAACTATGGAAGGAAAAATGGAAAAAAAATGTGAATATGTGATTTTAGGTGATGTACAGCGATACCAAATATGTGTGCATATCTTACACGCAAAATTGATGGCCCATCCTCAGTATAGGCTATCAATATCTAATCGGTCGGAGTCTGACTCCCTTCACCCCGCCGATCAGCTGTTTTAAAGGGGCCGCAGCGTTCGTATGGTGGATCGCGGGCACACTTGTAGCGGCGGTTCACAGTATTATAGTCTGTTGACTTCAATGGGAGAAGGTTGTATGACTGTGAACCGCCGCTACAAGTGTTTCCGAGATTCACATTGCGAGCAGTGACAGCAATGAAGGGAAAGCAGTGCTCGTACGAGCGCTGCGGCCCCTTCAAAACAGTTGAACCACGGGCCTGCCGGTAGTCGGGCCCCGACCAATCAGATATTGATGGCCTATCCTGTGGATAGGCCATTACATTTTGGGAACTTAAAAACCCCTTCAACACCCCCAAAATTACTCTTTTATGGAAATTAGACCCCCCCCCCATTGTATTCATTTAGCGACATATCAAAGATTTGAAAATCTGCAGTGTAAAATGTCTGCAGCATGTGGATGAGATTTGGAAACTCTCATCTACTTGCCTTGTACTATAATCTGCTGCAGACTTTACCTGCGCAAATCCGTAGCGAATCCGCCACATGGGGCTACATGGTGACTTTGGCCGTGATATAGGTCACAAAGCCAAAGATCTCTATGATCCATAGCCTGCACCGCAAGTAATGAAAGTCAACGTGGTCGCATTGCGACTTGCCAGTAACTGCGACATGACAGTTTGGATTTCTGGCAACTGTCATGTCGTGGCAACTTGTGCGTTGCAACACGACCACATTGACATTTATTACTTGCAATGTAGACTACAGGACATAGCGATCTTTGCCCGAACGACCTGTGTCTTGGCCAAAGTCGCCATATAGCAGATAGATAGATAGATAGATAGATAGATAGATAGATGATAGATAGATAGATAGATAGATAGATAGATAGATAGATAGATAGATAGATAGATAGATAGATAGATAGATAGATAGATAGATAGATAGATAGATAGACAGACAGATAAATATATTTATTAAATACTGATGCTGATTGGTCTATGGATGAAGCTCTGTGATACAGCTGTCTCTAGACAAGCACCGCTGGGAGGGGCAATGTGATCGCTGTGACAGGCTGTCACAGCAATCACATGACTGGAGACCGAGTCTCCAGGTGAAAGCTCCGGGATGCAGCTGTCCCTAGACAGCTTTATCAGAGAGCTCCTCACAGTCGGCACGTAAGCGCCGCTGTTAGGAGCAATGTAAATGTTGTGACTCTGCGTAGTCTCCGGTTGAAGCTCCATGATACAGCTGTCTATAGACAGCTGTATCACTGAGCTAAATGCCGCCGGGGAGTAGCAAACCAGCTAATTCTCCAGGATGTTCTGGAACATCCTTGAAGAGTTAAGTGCGGACCGCCTGAACGTTTATAGTCTATGGACGGTCCGCAACTGGTTAAGGGTGTTGATGCTGCAGAATGTTCCTTTAGAGGCCACTATTTACAGTATTTAATTTACAATAGCGCTGCTTCCCCTTGATTTCCTTTACTGCTAACACTGTGTATCGCCGACACACTTATAGCGGCGGTTCACAGTATTACAGTCTGTTGACTTTAATAGGAGAAGGCTGTAATGCTGAAAAACGCCGCCGCTACAAGTGTGTTGGCGATTCACAGTGTGAGCAGTTAAGGAAATGAAAAGGAAGCAGCGCCAGGGCCGATACTAGCTTTTCTGCTGAATGAGGTGAAAATTTAAATGGCGCCCCCCCCAGATTGTGATTGACATCCCCCTGGCTGTTCTACATCACTATCAGCCATATCCAACTCTTTTGGATGTGCCGTTGCCTTGTACTCCCCTGGCATGTACGGTGCAACCTGGCAGAGTACACCTCGCTGCATGGTGTGTGCCCAAGGAGTACAAGGCAATGGCGCATCCGTGAAAGTTGGAGGAGACTGGTAGTGATGTATAACAGCCAGGGGGATGTCAATCACAAATGGAAAGGTGGGTTTGGAGGCAGGACTATGTGACTCTTCAGGATAGCGGGACCGCCCAATAGCATATAGTGTGCGCCATTTTAAAGTTGATTTCATAGATTTTGCTGCATCTGAAGAAAAAACCATACAAGGGAATGTTTGGAAATATTGTCAGGTCATGTATTACTGTATGGTGTCGGTTCAAGGGGTTAAAAATACCTGACAAACTCTCATTAAATATACAATGAACTGAAAACAACTCCATCTGCTCTGCAAGTTTGTTATTATAAATATATCCTACATAATTACATCTTCAGAACCAGGCTCTGACATATATACATCCCCAGAACCAAGCTCATTACATATATACAGCACCATAACCAAGTTCAGTACATATATGCATCCCCAGAATCAAGCTCATTACATATATACAGCACCAGAACCAAGCTCAGTACATAAATACAGCTCCAGAACAAAGCTCATAACATATATACAGCACCACAACAAAGATCATAACATATATAAAGCACCAGAACCAAGCTCAGTACATAAATACATCTTCAGAACAAAGCTCATAACATATATACAGCACCAGAACAAAGCTCAGTACATATATACAACACCAGAACAAAGCTCATACCTATATACAGCATAAGAACCAAGCTCAGTACATATATACAACACCAGAACCAAGCTCAGTACATATGCCAGGGGTGTAGCTAGGGGGGGCCGGCTGGGCATGTGCCCCGGGCGCAACTAAGAGGGAAGGTTGGGGGGGCACCAGGAGCGCGCCATCCATGGCGGCGGCCTGCTGCCCCCAAACAATCGAGCTGTAATACACAATCTGTGCTTAACCAGCAGTGTGCAGGGGCGGATTGGGAATTGGCTCTATCGGGAGAGTTCCCGGTAGGCCGGTCGGATCATTATGTTATGAGGCCGGCGCAGAGCGACTTTAAGTATTGGGTAAATGCTGCTTCTGCATGGTCCCCTTTCAGGACATCACATGATAGTAACATCCCGGCCGACATCACTATCACATGGTGCAGTGTTCAATGCTGCCCAACATCTATGGATGTTCCCTCTTAGAACATATGCTTAGTCTCCTCCGCTGCCCATGCTATATGCTCCAAACCTGCCTCTCTGCTTCTGAGATCTGTGTCCTCCTCAGCTGATCCATCCTGCAGGCTCCCTTAGTGACAACGCAGTTAGCAGCCCGGTTGCTTCTTCGATCCACTGCTGTATAAGGAGGTGATGAGATCTAAGTCTGCGGGTAAGAGGTGTGCTGTGTAAGAGTTAATGAGCCATATATCTGTACAGCAGGTGCTTCTCTCCCCTAGTAGTGCCCCCTTTCTACCCTTCCCCTGCAGTAGTCCTCCTCTCTATTCTCCCCTCTCTCTGCACTCCTCTGCTCCATCTGCTGTAGTACTGCCAGTCTCTATACCCTTCTCCTTTAGTAATCCCACCTCACTCTACCCATCTCCTGTAGTACTGGCCCTCTATATCACCTTTCATAGATGCAAGCGGCGTGATGACGGAATCATGCCGCTTGCATCTATGAAAGGCGCTAATTGGCAGGGCAGAATGACTTGCCCTGTAAGTCAGCGCCTTTGAACATGTCAAGCAGCGCGAGGATATCAGAAGTGAGCAGGTCTGCATTGACACCGGATGGCGCGGGAACGGGATTAACGGGCGCAATATAGAGGGAGCTATATGTGAGGCACTATATACAGGGGTGGGCTATAGGTGCAGCACTATTTATAGGGTGAGATATATGTAGGGTACTATCTACAGGGGTGGGCTATATGTTGGACACTACAAGGGGCTAAATCCAGGGGTAGGCTATATATGGAGCACTATAGGGGGAGCTATATGTGAGACACTGTATAAAGGGGTGGGCTACATGTGGAGCACTATTTATAGGGGAAGATATATGTAGGGCACTATCTACAGGGGTGGGCTATATGTGGAGCACTATCTACAGGGGGGCTATATGTGGGGCACTATCTACTTTGGGTGCTACATGTGGGACGCTATATACATTGGTGGCTATATGTGGGCACTATCTACAGGGGGCTGTATGTGGGGCACTATCTACAGGGGCTCTATGGGGGTCACTATCTACAGGGGAATCTATGTAGGATACTATCTACATGAGGCTCTATGGGGGGCATACAGCTCCCCTTTATATAGTGCCCCACATATAGCCCAGCCATGTAGATAGTGTCCCACATATAGCTCCCTCTATAGATAGTGCACCACATATAGCCCACCCCTGTATATAGTGCTCCACATATAGCCCACCCCTGTATATAGTTCCCCACAAACAGCTCCCCTGTAGATAGTGCCCCACATACAGCCCCCTGTAGACAGTGCCCCACATATAGCCCACCCCTGTAGATAGTGCCAACATATAGTTCCCCCTGTATATAGTGCTCCACATATAGCCCACCCCTGTGCATAGTGCCCCACATATAGCCCACCCCTGTATATAGTGATCCACATATAGCCCACCCCTGTATATAGTGCCCCACATATAGCCCACCCCTGTATATAGTGCCTCTCATATAGCTCACCCCTGTATATAGTGTCCCTCATATAGCCTACCCCTGCATATAGTGTCCCTCATATAGCCCGCCCCTGTATATAGTTCCCCAAATATAGCTCCCTCTGTAGATAATGCCACTCACATTTTTATTAGAAAAAAAACCCAAAAACTTTACATACTCACCTTGAGGCCGTTCCCATGCCATCTGGTGGCAATGCAGACCTGATCTCTTCTGAGCAGGTTTGCTGGGGCCTAACGACAAAAGGCAATGATTGACAGGGCAAGTCAGTCTGCCCCGCCAATCAGTGCCTTTCAAAGATGCAAGCAAAGCGATGACGTCATTGCGCCGCTTGCGCTCTTGAAAGGCGCTGATTGACAGGGCAAGTCATTCTGCCCTGCCAATCAACGCCTTCCAACGATGCAATTATAGTGCAAGAGGGGGTGGCAGTGGCTGGTTTCAGTGGCGCCGCCTCCCCCTCAGAGAGGCAGCAGGCCGCCGCCTGAGGTGAGATGCTCATCTCGCCTCATAGACGGTGCGGCCCTGAGCAGAGCTCATACGAGCACTGCGGCCCCTTTAAAACAGCTGATTGGCGGGGGTGCCGGGAGTCAGACTGGACAAGCCCTTTAACTCACAGTGCAAGAAATAAAGATCCAGATCTCCATGCAGCAGCAATACAACAAGGTGGGTGCAGGAGTAGACATTAAATGTTCTTTGCACTAGGACAGTGGGGAGCAAGCAACTCAAAGAAGCCCTCTAAGATTGATGAGTTGTTATAAACCAGTAAAATATATAGAGGATGAGTGGACTCTTAACAAAGGAGGTCCCTTTCATGTGCTGCTTTATAACACTATACTCCTAACCACCTGGGACAGGAGGTACTGGTGCTCTTAGCCTATTTTCATGACTCAAATACATTTGCTTGTTTGCTAACGTTACAGCATTTGTGCAGGTACACACCACCCATTAAAATGGGACTAGATCCATCTGGAATGGGCCTTCTCTCACCCGGGGTCCCATATCAGCCACACGGGCTGACTTTATGCCTTGTACACCCTTGCTCTAAAAGTTTGGTGCACTTTAATAATCTTCTGCTTAAAGTTTTTTGGGATATAATTATGGATGACACATCATCGTATTGGGATCTAAATACCACAATGGTAGGGACTCATGAAAGCTAGCAGGAGGGGACCAGAATTTGTATTTTTAAGGATAAGTATATCAAAAAGTCTAGGGGAGATTTAGGGGGTTTTCTTATTCTCTAAAAAATACTTTAAGCAGAAAACTATGAATGTGCAGCAAGCATTAACTAATGGTGAAATTTAGTTTCTCTAATGAAAGTAGAAGACTTATAATTTATGGAAGACCTGTAACTGAAAATGGAGGTCCTCTGATTTACATGTTGCTACTCAAATCAAAGTAACATTTAGACCTTCAAAGCAGTTACAGGGCTCATAAGAGTTTGTAATTCGGGAAATATTCGTCATTAATACTTGATATTCGCACACCACCAATTTTATAGTATATGTTTTGTTATTCAAATATCCAAAGAAATGTATATCCTACATATACATACGATATATAAGATATGTTTAGTGATGCTGGAGTTCTTAATGGAATGCTAAAGATGACAGCCTTGGTAAAGCTATCTCTTGCCACACCTGGAAACTGTTTGTCTATGCAAAACATTACATTTCTTGAGGATATTGACCACTTTCCACTTTGCCCCTACAAATAATGGGAAGGTGCAAAGTATCAGGAGCTCTAGTCATAAAATGGGGTGTTTGGTGGAGTGAACCACTATCAATAAGGCGCTCTCCTCTCTTCTCTGTGTATTCCGTTGGCTGGCATATCTTCTGGATGTATTCACAAATCATCAATCCAATATAAAAAAGTAGAAAGAGTAGTGTGTTTGTAAAGAAAAGTTTATTAAAGGCTATATACACCTTTGAATTTTTTTTTGTTTTAATAAAAATGTCTATCAGTGTGATTGGTGCAACTTTCAAAATATATTTTATTAAAAATAATTTTTACTTTTTGAGATACATCTGCTTTGTATCCTGTATACAGAGCAGCTGTATCATGCGCGAAGACCTTAATCTGTCAGGTCCGCGGCACTGATTGGATAAGGGCGGGTTCACACATAGCGGAATTTCACTAAAATTCCGCTGCGGACACTCCGCAGCGTTAATCCGCAGCGGAGCCGTTTCTCCATTGACTTTCACTTTAATTTAGCAGTGTTCGTTTACACGATGCGTACAATTCCGCTGCGGAGCATAGGCTGCGGAGCGGAATTTGGTGTCCGCAGCATGCTCTGTCTGTTGCGGAGCAGTGGCGGACTCATGGCGGAATTTCTCCATTGACTTCAATGGAGATTCAAAGTTCCGCAATGAAGTCCGCAGCTGTCATGCACATGTCATGTGTGCTGCGGATGCGTCTTGCTTTTTTAACTTGACATTTCTTCATTCTGGCTGGACCTATGTATTTCTAGGTCTACAGCCAGACTGAGGAAGTCAATGGGGCTCCCGTAATGACGGGAGCGTTGCTAGGAGACGTCAGTAAATAGTCACTGTCCAGGGTGCTGAAAGAGTTAAGCGATCGGCAGTAACTGTTTCTGCACCCGGGACAGTGACTACCGATCCCAATATACATCTATCTGTAAAAAAATATATAAGTTCATACTTACCGAGAACTCCCTGGGTCTGTCTCCAGTCCGGCCTCCCAGGATGACGATTCAGTGTAAGTGACGGCTGCAGCCAATCACAGGCCAAGCACAGGCTGCAGCGGTCACATGGACTGGCGCGTCATCCAGGGAGGTCGGGCTGGATGCCGAAAGAGGGACGCGTCACCAAGACAACGGCCGGTAAGTATGAAAGTCGTTTACTTTCACTAGGGAAAGTGCTGTCCCTTCTCTCTATCCTGCACTGATAGGGAGAAGGGAAGCACTTTTCCCGCAGTCCGCAGCAGCTAGTCCGCATCAATGTACTGCA
This sequence comes from Rhinoderma darwinii, assembly GCF_050947455.1. Lineage (NCBI taxonomy): Eukaryota > Metazoa > Chordata > Amphibia > Anura > Rhinodermatidae > Rhinoderma > Rhinoderma darwinii. The sequence continues at coordinate 346,686,861 of NC_134689.1, forward strand.
CATTTTGTGCAGATCCGCAGCAGAATCTGCAACGCAGATTCTGTGCGGCATGGATGCGGACAGTTGCGGAGGAATTCCGCCATGTGTGGTCATGCCCTAAGTGAAAGAAGGTCCTGCGTGTCTCTGACACATTGGATCCACCTGTAATCGATCATATCTAAGGGTATGTTCACACAGCTTATTTTCAAACTGATTTTGGAGCATAAATGCCTCATTTAACGCTCCAAAATACAATTGATTTAAGCCTGCAAACAGTTACCCATTGATTTCAATGGAAAATACACTGTGCTCTTCACATGCAGTGTATTTTTACGCTGCTGCATTAATAAAACACGTAAAAAGAAGCCTCGGAAAAAGAAGTAGAATGTCACTTCTTGAGGCGTTTTTGGACCTGATTTTCCGTTGACACTATGAAAAACACCTAAAAAAACACCTACAAAAAAGCCTCAAAAGAAGCTTCAAACTAAGGGTATGTTCACTCGGCTTATTTTCGGCTGTTTTTCGGGCCGTAAATGGAGAAAAACCAGCCGAAGAATCGGAAGCAGAACGCCTCCAAACATCTGCTCATTGATTTCAATGGGAAATACGGTGTTCTGTTCCTACGGGGCGTTTTTTTATGCGGCCATTTTTAAAAACGGTCACGTAAAAAACGCCCCGTGGGAACGGAACGTCGTTTTTCCCATTGAAATTAATGGGCAGATGTTTGAAGACGTTCAGTCCACGCATTTTTAGCCGTTCTTCAAGGCATTTACAGCACGAACAACGGCTGAAAATAGGCCGTGTGAACATACCTTAGGGGTATGTTCACATGCAGAGTCAAAAACTGCTGAAAATGACGGAGCTGTTTTCAGAGAAAACAGCCTCTGATTTGTAGCTATTTTTGAAGCTAAAAACGTTTTTTCAGGCATTTTTTCTAGAAGGTTTTGGAGCTGTTTTTCCATTGACGCAATGAAAAACAGCTCCAAAAACGTCTCAAGAAGTGACATGTTCCTTCTTTTTATGGGTCGTTTTTTTATGCAACGTTTTTGAATTCAATGGGCAGATGTTTGTAGCCGTTTATCTACCATTTTTTTCAGGCATAATTTGAGGCGTTTACGCCTGAAATCTCTGCGTGTGAACATACCCTTAGGGGATGTTCACACGGAGTATTTAGCCGAGTTTTTTGACGCGGAAACCGCGTCGCAAAACTCGGCAAAAACGGCCCGAGAACGCCTCCCATTGATTTCAATGGGAGGCGTCGGCGTCTTTTTCCCGCGAGCAGTAAAACTGCCTCGCTGGAAAAAGAAGCGACATGCCCTATCTTCGGGCGCTTCCGCCTCTGACCTCCCAGTGACTTCAATTTACTTCAATTGACTTCAATGGGAGGCAGAGAGAGCGTATTTCGCGCTGTTTTATGCCCGCGGCGCTCAATGGCCGCGGGCGAAAAACCGCGCGAAAATCGGCGTGCAGGGAGAGGAAATCTGCCTCAAAGTTCCAAACGGAATTTTGAGGCAGATATTCTTCCCGCAAAATACTCCGTGTGAACATAGCCTAAGTGATTTCAAAGGTGTACATACCTTTTAAGCTAAGTGTTACATAAAATAATGCACTAGGAAGCAGGATAAACAACCTTCAATTATTTATTGCTAATTTTAGGGATTCTATATTGTATACATTTTCATTATGAAACATTTTTCATTTTTATGGAGATATTATTTCCAACCATTTTTTTGTTTTACAGCTCCATTTATTTACTCTATGTAGTTAAACAACGCTTGTTAAAGTTAATTATTTTTGTTTCCACACATGAATTAGTCAAATGAAAGCTGGCAACTTTGACAACAGAGACTATATGCACATTTTCTTATATATTTGTAGCAGTGCAGCTACTAAGAAAACCTGGAAAGTGCTCAGATGGTAGAGTGGAATGAGAAAAGATGGTTCCACTCCATGCTTTAGGGCATTCCAGGGTTTGGGTTGTCTAATGAGTTTAGTCAGCTGAGAAGGCTCCTTAACTAAGGCGTGAACTACTAGCATAGGTGTCCTAACCTAGGGAAGACTGACATTGCCAGCCTGTGGGAGTCAAGGGTTCTGGTATGGGAAAAGAAAAGGTTTATTTTGAAATGTTGGGCAGTAGGCTTTTCACCCTGATAACTGGGGAAACTATGGAGGGAATTTATCAACCTATCTACGCCAGTTTTCTTGTTTAGGAAAGTTGCAAGTGGGTGAAAAGTTGCAATATGCAGTGCTCTTGCCACTTTTGTGGAAAGGGTGTATAACGTTAAACAGGGGGAGTGATAAATGGCCCTACAAATTTATTATAATTTACACCCTAGATAACTGGCGTAAACTGTAGAGGAAATCTACACCAGCTCCTAGCTGCCGTAGATTCCACACTGCGGGGTGTAGCAAGGTAGAGGTCTGTACCTGGCACTGTACCTTGCCCCCATCAGTCTACCCCGCAACCCTCCCCATTCTGAAAATTATCCCTTTTCTAACCAGCCTATTTTTCAAAGACAATCCATGTGAGGAACAGTTATGTTTTTAACCCCCTTCCCGCCGCAGCCCCTTTTCAGATTTTCATTTTCGTTTTTTCCTCCCCACCTTCCAAAAGCCATAACGTCTTTATTTTTCTCTCGATTTATAGTACTATGAGGGCTTGACGAGATGTAGTTTTTCGTAGCACCATTTATTTTGCCATATAATGTACTAGGAAACGGAAAAAAAATTATTTGCGGGGTAGAAAATGGAAAAAAACAGTGATTCCGCCATGGTTTTTTGCGCGCCGTTTTTACGGAATTCACTGTGCAATTAAAACAATATGTTAACATTATTCTGTGGGTCAATACGATTACGGCAATACCAAATATATATAGTTTTTTCTATATTTTACTACTTTTACAAATAAAAACCTAAGTGTAAAGAATAATTTATTTTGTGTCGCCAAATTCCGAGAGCCGTAACTTTTTTTTATTTTTCTGTCGATTTAAGTGGTATTCGGGCTTATTTTTTTGTGGGATAAGCTGTAGTTTTTAATAATATCCTTTTGGTGTACATGCGACAGTTTGACCACTTTTTCTTTCATTTTCTGTTGGAGATTAGGTGACCAAAAAATAGATTCTGGCGTTTTAAAATATATATATATATATATATAATTTTTTTATTTTTTTTTACAGCGTTCACCATGCGGGTTAAATAATTATATATTGTAATGGTTCAGACTTTTACGGATGCGGCGATACCAACTATGTTTATTTTTATTTTTTTTACTATGATCTAGGGGGAAAATGGGAAAAGGGGGGGTATTTTGAACTTTTAATGTATTTTTTTTTACACAAAAAAAAACTTTAACTCATTTTCAATTTTTTTTTTTTATTAGTCCCCCTAGGGGACTTCAACCAGCGATCGTTAGATCGCTTGCACGATATACTGCAATACTAATGTATTGCAGTATATCGTGATTCTGACAAGCATCTATTAAGCCCTGCCATAGGCAGGGCTTAATAGGTGTACAAAGACGGCGGACCTGGGGGCCTTCATTAAGCCCCCAGGCAGCCATAGCAACCACGATTGTGTTGCGGGGGCCGTGATGAGTTGTTAGAGTGGGTCACCCCCCTCTTTATAACGATTTAAATGCTGCGGTTGCTATTGACCGCAGCATTTAACGAGTTAAACGAGTGGGATCGTGCTTTAGCGCGATGCCTCTCGTTACTCTGAAGTGTCGGCTGTAACAAACAGCCGACACCCACATCGTATGGAGCGGGTTCACTCCGTCAGCCCGCTCCATACTTCCCCCTACCCGACTTTGGCGTATGGATACGTCAAATGTCGGGAAGGGGTTAATGCCATCATTTCGGTTTATATATAATTTCTTGATCAACTTTTATTAACTTTTTTTCATGGGGGTAATGAAAAAAAACTAATTCTGCCATTCCCTTTTGCGTTTTGACACTATTTACCGAGTGGTATAATAACTTTATTCTGTGGGTGGTTACAATGAAACCAAATTTATGTTTGTTTGTTTTACTACTTTTGCACAATAAAAAATAATAATTTTTGTAAGTACAGATGTAGCCATCCTTATCTTGACTTTTAACACATTAAATACACAGTGGCAAAAAAACTTTAACTTGGCTTTTTTGTGTGATATCAGTTATAAGTTATCAGTCAAGTTAAAGATGGCTACATCCGTATTTGTTTTTGTGTCACTATATTTTAAGAGCCATAACTTTTTTTTGCTTTTCCACCTACTGTATGAAAGCCAATTTTTTTTTTGCAGGTCAACTTGTAGTTTTTATTGGTACGATTTTGGGGTACATACGTCTTTTTGATCAATTTTTGTAAGGCAAGATGAACGGGAAACTGGCATTGCGTTTTGATTTTTTTTTTTTTTTAACAGCGTTCACCATGCGAGTTAATTAAGTGTAAAACTGATAGGCATTCTATTATGCCATGCCTCTGGCATACACTGATGGCAGACCTGAAAAAAATTATGCTGGTCTCACGTCTTCTCCCCTCTAGGTCCCCTCAGCATGGCGCGACTCATGCAACGTGCTGATGCCAGCAGCATCGGGACGTTGTAGGTGACGCAGCACTGATGACATTGAGTGATGCATTACATTGTATGGGCTGCAGTATATGCAGAGTGGACCCGGAGGGGAGAAGTGAAGAGGAACGGTTAGGTGATTGTAAACGCTTTAAATATTTTATTTCATGACTGACTGAGGGGGGGCAGTTGTTGCGCCACAATTATGGTACGTGTCCGTGGTTACGGCCAGCGGGAAGATACAACAAATTTATTAAGAGGCGTGCACCTCTCAATAAATCTGACATGAAATGCCAGTATTAGTAAATCTGCCGTTTTTTAGTTGGAGGATGGACAGCCTAGAATTTATTTTGCACTATGTGGTAAAACTGCTTGGTATGAAAGGGTGTCTTTCCAGGGACAACTCCGTTTTTGCCCTCATAGCCTTCAGCTCTGCTGTAAGCTGTGCCAGGATACTTTGGGTGTCCTCCTTTTTTTGTTTGGCTATTGCTTCCCGCAGCTCTGTATTCATCTGCACCATTTATTAGAGGTGCTCCTTATAAAATTGATTGCAAAAATGTTCATAACCTTTCAAAAATGAACCATACCCATGCAAAGAAAAGATTAGTACTAGCAAAGTGTGCCAAATACAGGTAACCACTCTGTCAAGTTCCTTTAAAATCCATAGTTATTTCTTGGATCAGATCGTGAAAAATAAAACTGATGTGAGGCTGATGAGTTTGATTAGGAAGGATTGTGAATGTTGGATTAAAAGCCAAACACCATACATTTTAATTTTTGGGTTCGAAGAAGGAAACTTGTGCTTTGATGAGATTCTATGTCCTCTTTTTAGAATAAAAGTAGTACACTGACCAAATCTATTACATGTGTAATAGTAAATACCCCATGACTGGCCTTCATTCCCTTTACTGTATATGAAGAACTGGTAGCACAGTTTTAAAATTCATTTTGAGGATAAAAATCTATGTATTTCTTCAGCAGCAGCAGCGATGACCTCCTCTTTTCTTCTGTTACAGAATGGTTATCCTTTGATAAGTTGCACTCGAACACAAACAACACTAAATCGGTAATCACCTTGTACAGCATTTATTTCTAACATAGCTCTTCTTCATTCTCCTCTGCCTAAAGGCTCTGCCTTATATTTATTTATTTGCTGGATACAAATGATCATATATGATTGTTTGCCTATGGTCCTGGCCCTTTATCCATCGGAGCACCCGCTAGGCCTTCTTATATTGTGCAGGGGAAACGGCCTAAGGGCTACAAGATGCCTGCCAGGCTCTCTTCATATACCGTCCATTATTTCTCTTCTATATCTATCGCCATCTATGATTAGATGTCTGCACTTACTGTACGTATTGTAGTTGCACACAAATTAATATATTTTCTAGAGATTGCATGTACTCCGGCATCCTGTAATTAGACACACACCTATTGTCTACAACTTGATATAGACTGTTGAAAATTACAAACTACAAATATAATTTATCAATATCTATATTCGAGCAGTTTTAGGAGTTTATCATTACTTATGTTTATCGTCTATATAGGTGTGACCAGGGGCTTAGCTATTGGGAGTGCAGAGGTAGCGGTTGCACCCGGCCCTGGTGCCAACAACCCATGGTAAGTGGAGGGACCTATTACGGATTTTACATTAAGGTCCAGGAGCTTCAATTTACGCCGCAAGGTGTGACTGTGGAATAAGACATTTTCCTACGCATTATAAGCCTTTACATTGGATTAACCCTTTAACATCACTGGAATAAATGTTAGTATAATATAATATATGAAATAAGCACAACAATTTATATGCATGAAGTTCTTGTCACTAGTTACCATATGATTCAAACTTCCATGTCCATAACCTCACCTTGTATTCAAATAGACAACCCATGACTTTTGCTAAAAACCTGAGGGCACTAGAGATTTCTATCTCTTCAGAAAAATATATCTGCTAAATGGCATATTCTATTAATATTCTATTTATTATTTGCTTTGAAAATATTTGTATCGCTGTTTCCTTGCTGTACTGGAGTCCTGGCTAGAAATCTGACAATGGGTAATGACCATGAGTACTCTTGCACTTAAAAAAAAAATAAAAAATAAAAAAAAATATATATATATATATATGTAAATCACTGCAGAATATGTGAGCAATGTATATAAAACATAACATTTAGAACCTGACTATTACACAGATAAGTGGCACTACATAAATACTGCTCATTTCTATAAGTTGAAGTACTTTGCTGCATATTGCTTTTTTACTAACACCTACTGCTCTCTTTTTATTTCAAAACAGCAGCTGCAGCTTATACTATACAGTTTTGTGTTCTTTAGCAGTGCCATCTTGCTACTGCCACAATCAGTGGGCCTAGTGTGATTCCCAGGTTGACAAAATACTGTAGTGCAAAATGAATAGTACCTTACAGATAGCCCCTCTGAAAATACAAGTACCATACAAGTGTCCCTGAAAAAATGAGTACAACACAGATTGTGCCCCCAAAATAATAGTGCCAAACAGATAGTGCCCCTAAAGAAACTAGTATCACACATATAGTTCCACGGAACATAAATGTGCTATCTGACAGGAATAGTGCCCACACTGTGCTCCCAAAAATAATTGTGCAAAATAGATTGTGCCCCAACAGTAATAGTGCCAACACTGTGCCCCCAAAAATATTTATGTTATGCATAGTACCCCCAAAAGTAAAAGTACTCCCAAAAAGTGCACCCAAAAGTAATTGAGCAGTGCACTCAACAGTAAGTGCCCAACAGTGCCCCCAGAGGCATAACCTAAAGCCCCTGTGCCTACAGCTATCACATGCCATTCATGCAATGATGTTATCGTGCTCCCCTGCGCTATAGACCCGTCCTCTAATAGGCTACAGGCATCCCAGAGATTCAGATCAATGGGCAAAAAATGTCCAGTTCTAATCACTGTCCAATGGTGGAGAGGCACTTTCCACTAACTCTTCAAAAAGGTTCTGCTGTGTGTATTATAAGGAATTGTGTACCTCCTAGTATAAATTATAAGAAATATTAGAAGTCCGCTTGGACTTCTGGGACCTGTATAAATGCAATCAGCTTATATTCTCATAACTCAAGCTTTTATATGGTAACTGAACTCCTTGGTGACTCCTAATACTCTTAGAATTTAAAGTAGGATGTACATTATGCCATATATAACGTAATTTCTGGTCTTAGACATTATGCTGTATAGTGCTTTGTCTGTGGATAAAGTACTAAGTAATACTCTGCCACCACTGGTCCATTCAGCAAGTTTATATTATAATGATCCTCAATTTGCGTTATCCCAGGTCACCAAGCCTAGTAAACCAGGTTAAGCGGCATCAATAGCCTATGGATTAATAACAGTGATTTTCTTCCATGTACAATACAAGATGGGAAATCCTTCACTTCTAATTAAAATGTTGTATATGTAAAACAGACACGAGACTACATTACTTCATTAACATGTCCATTTCCTGTAGGACCTTTCCTACAACAGAGGAAAAATATGTAATGCATATTTAACATAAAATAATGAATGCTGATATTAATTTCTAAAGATATCAGGAAACGGAATAATACCAGAGAGAGACCGCATCCGAGGACAAAATCTTATTAGTCTTCTGATTACTAGACCTTTGCCTAAACACCTCTTTTTTAAGGAACCTAAGTTCTGAATTAATTTCCTGCGTCTGACTTTTATAGACACAAGTTTTTTCGACAGTTGAGATTATTTGGAAGATTGTTTTTTTTATATAATTTGAAAAGTAGACATAAACATGGGACTCTGATTCCGCTTCTATTCAAAAACTGTTACAACAAAATCCGTTTGGACAAGTGGCCCACTTTCCCCACCACTACAACTTTCACCCAGTGAATGGGGCTTCTTTGGCCCACCAGATGACATTATTATAAGCGCCTATCCTCCATCTATACAGAACATGTCCAATGTTAAGTGAATCATATGCTTTGTTTTCACAGGACATATCATCAATGAGGTCTAATAGGTTGTTTGTGAGTTCTCATAGGAAATAGACCCTAGTGTCAAGTAGTTGGCTCCAAAGTCCCCTCCAAATAGGGTTGAATTTTTGGGGTACATTATTGTGCCAGAGCCTGGGACGACTGGCATTTTGGTGGGCCAGTCCAATCCCACTTTCACTTACTTTATTTCCCTCTTTGGTGAGAAGTTAGGAAGGTCTGATATTATACTATTATGGCAGCTTTTATTCTTGTTCTCAAACCAGCCATACAATGTTGTATTATGAGAGATCCTGAAGCTTCAACACACAACTACCACTGGACTTTGGACCGGCTGCTCTAAGAATAGGTATTAGAGCTAACGGAACAGCATAATATTCGGAAATCCCCAGACCAATCTCAAAAACCAAGATTTTAGAGAAGGTAGTGATCGGTCACAGTGCAGCGATCGGCCATACAGTTTTTAGTTTGTAACTAAAGGTATTCTTTAAATCAGTTGTTCATATTGTTATGATACATGTGCCACAACTCTTGCAAGAAATTTCCCTCTGCAGTGACTTGGCCCCGGGGGCAGGTGGGGCACGGGACCTGATGCTAGAATGAAGGGTTCCACTGGCACCAGGAGCAAGATAATAATAATTATTACAGTGATAACATTTTGGCAGCAGATTAACTTTATATGTTAGCGCAATGATCCTCCAACCACCGGGCCACGGAGCAATACCGGGCCGTGGATCATTTGGTATCGGGCCGCGGTATCTGTTATCCGCCCCGGTGGCCTCAGGGAATTTCGGGCGAAAAACCGCACCAAACTGGTGCAGTTTTTCAGCCGGAATGTTCGCTGCAGAAAACTGCCGAGCAGGCCTTCTACGATGACGTTTCATCCCAGGAGACCGCTGCCGCCTCTGATTGGCTACAGCGGCGGGCACATGGGATGAAACGTCATCCCAGGAGGCCAGCCCTCTAACGTCATCCAGGCTGGCCTCCTGGGATGATGATTCATCCCATGTGACCATCGCTGGTCCCAGTTCCAACTGCATCTGCATCCTTGGATGCAGATGCAGTTGAATTGAATGCTGGAGCAAAAGTGATGGCTCCTTGCCACAGCATTCACTCTGCCGTGAGCGGCTCAGCACAGGCAGGTGCGATGTTGTGACGTCATTGCGCCTCTCTGCACCGAGTCACTCATAGCACAGAATGGAGGAGAAGGATCCTCCACCCGTCGTGGGAACGGGGATAGGTAAGTAATTATGTCATTATATTTTATTAGGCACATATGGGGGCATTATACTGGGTATGGGAGGGGGGCTGATATGGTGGCAGCTATCGGATAATTTTACCATATGGGGTAACTAAGGGGGGCCATATACTGTATGGGGGGCCTAATACTGTATGGGGGGCCGTATACTCTGGGGTCAGCTATGGGGAGCATTATACTGTGAGGGGCAGCTATGGGGAGGATTATATTGTATGGGGAGCATTATACTGTGTGGGGGAAGCTATGGGGAGCATTATACTATGGGGCATTATACTGGGAGGGGGCAGCTATGGGGAGCATTATACTATGGGGCCACTATACTGTGTGGGGGAAGCTATGGGAGGCATTATACCGTGGAGGTAGCTATGGGGGCATCCAGGGGGACTGTTGGGCAAGGCGGCTGTGCATAGGCGCGGGCAGGGGTCTGGTGGTGTTGGGGAGGGGTAGGGGGCTGAATTCTTGCACCAGGGCCCATGAGCCTTTAGCACTGCCCTTGCTGCTATGTGTTGTGGATTTTGAATTCAATGGGGGAAACCCACAACAAATAAGCAGTGTTTATGCAAATATGATTGACTTGCTGCGGAATAAAGTTCCGCACCATAGGTTCATTTCTGAGCTTTTTTTTCTGCTCCGTATTTACTTGTTTCATCTCATCCACTTTGCTGCTACTGTATTATTCTGCAGATTTTCCGCATTATAATACAGGTGTACGCCGTATTTACGCAATGTGTGAACGGACTCTAACCCCCACCCTGCCGGTCCCTGGAATAATTTTCTTGCATCAAACTGGTCCTCGGTGCAAAAAGGTTGGGGACCACTGTGTTAGAGGACAGGAGGTCTTTGACCCAGCAGCAATGAAAGATAGCCTAGCCTCATCCCTGCCCTCTGTCTTGCCTTCTAAAGCAACAGTTTTATTGAAGAAGTTTTGTGTATTAGAAATGTGTTACAAGGGTGGCTTTGATGACATGTGTATCCTGTTGATATCTCCGCCATCCTGCACCTGTCTGTTCCCAAACTCTGCTGAACTATCTCTAGTCTCCCCAGCAGTGTCTACAGTCAGCAGTCTCTACAGTGCCTTGTTGCTGGTTTTGGAGACCCTGGACTGAGTTACCTAACATTCTTGGGTTCCCCTCTCTCTTCTGATGATGCCATTATGCCGCTGCAGGCCCCTTCTTTACAATGGTGAGGCCACCACTATCGACCCATCATCCTGCGGGCTGGAAGAGAAGGACTCTCTGCCCGGATTTTACTCCAGATGTCAGAGAGTGAGTATAAGGGATCCCCTGGGAAAAAGTTAAATCTGCAGACGGTCTCCTGGGAATTTAATTCTACACATGCTGATCCTTTAATTAGGTGGGACGCATATAAAGCCACCGTTCTAACGTTAAAAATTTGTCAGGGGTTATTCCTAGCAATCTGTTAGATATTAATTTAGTCTTTAGTGATTACACTAACCTATACCCCTCACAGTCTAACCTCAATGTTTCTGACTCCTCTTCCCTGCAAAGGCGTATGTGACAGGGCAGTCCCCTATCTCCCATTTTTATTTGTTCTTGTAATTCAGCTTCTGGTGGCGATTAGACCATTATCTTCTGCTAAGGGCATTCCTAGAGGGTCGATAACTGAAAAAGTCTCATTGTATGCGGATGATACACTGGTTTATCCGGCTGATGATGGTCCTTTCCTGGCGGCCGGCCCTTCTTGAATTAGTTGAACGGTTTGACTCCTACTCTGGGATAAGAGTGAAATGGCTTAAATCTGCACTACTCCCAATAAAGTAGTTGCCGGTTCCACTTCCCAGTATTTCGCTATTTAAATATCTTGGTGTTCAGATAACTGATGAGATCAGCCTCTATCGTCAACTGAATGTAGATACACTGCTGCTACTCCGCAGAGTGAAAGCTGAAGATGTGGTCTACATTTCCCATGTCACTTATTGGTCGTATCAATATATTCAAAATGCTATACTTTCCCAAATTTATGTTTCATAATTGCCCCATGCTTCTTCCTCTTTTTATTTTAACTGATAAACAAGGTTTTCTGTCCATGCTACTGGCAGGATAAACCTCTGTGGTCTAACATTGGTACTCTGCAGGCTCCCAAAGAGCAGGTGGCTCTGGCGGTCCAAAATTTTGTATCATTACTATCTGGGTCTCCAACTGGTATATGCCCTTTAGATTATTGTACAACTAGCAGAGTAATGATGTACCTGCATTATATGGAGCGTTATGTGAATGCTATGAAGACCTTGCAAATATCTTGTTGTGCTATAAATCCCCCAAGGATACCCCCATTTTATCAGAACTTTTACAACAGCCTGGAAAATAGCTTGTACTGTATTGAAAGATGGTTTTGGCTCTATTTCACCAAGAACCTCTTTTTACACACCTGTATAAACACTGTGCACTGATGCACTACAGGGTGTCTCATGGTATAAAATCCCCTGAGAATATCATTTCAAGGCCATCAGGCTTCCCATCTTTTCCGGAACTTTAGGATTCTCACCATATTCATGATTCCAGTGTTTTTCAACATTTACAACTCTGGCATGCAATACGCTCAGTTTAGAGCTTTACAAGTATCCCTAGTTAGCTCTAGTCTGGAGATTTACTCTGCACCTCTGATTTAACTAAATCCTTCAGCATTATATACTCTGCTCCAGACATGTGGCACTAATTCTTAGGCTACATTCACACGAGCGTGACAGATTTACGCGCATAAAAAATGTGCGTAAATCTGGTCCGTGTGCTTTGCGTTATTGCATCTGTGATTTGCGAGTGGCATGAGTTTTTCACACACTCTAAATGGAAAAGATGTGCAACTCACGCACAGCACATGGATGTGCATCCGTGTGCTGTGATTGGTTTTCACGCACCCATTAAATTCAATGGGCGCGTATGTGCGTGAAAACGCACCAATGTAGGACATGCAGTGAGTTTCACACAGCGGGCTCTCGCTGCGTGAAAACTCCTGCATGTGTGCATGGCCCCATTGAAATCAAACGCATGGAAATTACGCACAGCACACGGATGAGATTCACGTTCGCGTGAATGGGCCCTTAGGAGAGAGCTCTCTGTAAATGGACCATAGATATCCCCGAGCTTATGACAGAGTATTGGGAGGATGTGGTAGACTATTTTCTACCCTCAGTATTCGTCCTAAATTCTTATAAAGAGTTTACTACACTACAGTTAGGCTAAAAATGCTTGGTATAACTGACAGTGATGTATGTTTTCGCTGTCAAAATGTGCAGGGCACCTTTTAGCATGCTATGTGGTCCCGTCATAAAGTAGCGCCCTTTTGTCCTCTATACTTTTGTTTATCAACGCTTACTTCGATTTCCCCTAGGGTTTTGTCTCCCCAGGTTTGTCTCTTAGGAAAATTAGATACTCTGGTATTTGTTACATATAAAATACTATTTTTTTTCGCTTTCTCTTGTATTGTGTTCGTAAAATCATAATAATGGCTTGGAAGTCTACGGATACTCCTACCCTGGTTCAATGGCTCAAGCTAGTTAATACCTATATGTACCTCATTACACAATTCTGTATACAAATCTGAAATGCCAGCGGAAGTTTCACAAGCTATAGTCCGACTGTTTTAAGTAACCCTTTTACCACACATGATGGTGATGTTTAATCGGAGAATTTCTGAGTCCTATTTCGGGAGCCCGGGGAGCAGAAGGTGAGCAAAAGGTGTTTGTCTCTGTACATGTCGCTATATGCATTTTCCTTAATACTGGGTTGGCCTGCATAATACTCATACAGCATCACAAAGTACTGTTTAATCCCATGCCGGTACGTCATGATGCGGTGTCTGACGTATGGTGCGGTGGGCCCGGTCCATACGCTGCGTTTGTCAGCTGTGTATTGCAGCTTACGCCGGACACTAACGGCCAGTAACAGCGATTGCGCTGTTCCTGGCAGTTTAACCACTTAGATGCTGCGGTCCGTCGTGACCGCGGCATCTAAGCCGTTAGAAAGAGGGGTCGGCCCCCTTCAACAGACCGTCGGCCCCCCGCGACCCAATTGTGGGGTGCCAATGATTGTCATGGCAGCCTGGGAGCCTAGTGAAGGCCCCCCAGGTCTGTCTTTCTGCTTCTGTTAAGCCGTGCCCCTAACAGTGGTTAACAGAAGCCTGTAAAAATGACAATATACTGTAATACATCAGTATTGCAGCGTATTGAATCACTGGTTCAAGTCCCCTAGGAGGATTCATAAAAAGTGTAAAAAAAAAAAAAAAAAGTAAAATAAAGTTTTGAGTAGTGAAATTATTTTCTTTTTTTTTTTAAAAGTGAGCAAGAAGTCGTATGTACCAAAAAAATTTATGGTATTAATAAAAACGACAGCTCGTCCTGCAAAAAAAAAATAAGCCCTCGCACTGATCAATCGACGAAAAAAAAAAAAGTTATGGCTTTCAGAATGTGGCGACACAAATTATTTTTTAACAAATTTTTTTTTCTTTAATAGTAGTAAATCAGAAAAAAAACATATAAATTTGGTATCACCGTAATCGTACTAACCAACAGAATAAAGTTAATTTGTAGTTTTTTTACCGCACAATGAAGACTTAAAAACTAAACTTCCTTACATAATCGTGGCATCCTGTTTTTTTTCCAATTCCACCCTAAATAGAATTTATTTTCAGTTTTCCAGTACATTATATGGTACTTTAAATGGTGCCAATATAAACAAACTCTTCCTGCAAAAAACAAACCCTCACACCATTCCATTGATGGGGGAAAAAAAAGAAGTTATGGCTAATGGAAGGCGGGGAGTGAAAAACGAACACAAAAAATGGCTGGGACTTCAATGGGTTAAACTATGCTTAATTTGCTATTTGTATACAACAAATTCAGAATTATGCTGTTTGAGCTGATGTTTTCTTTCAGCTATTGACTGTGGAACACTTCTGTTTTATTTTAGATGAAAAATAAAAACTTTAAAAAAAAAAAGAAATGTGTTACAAGAACTATTATAGAGGTTTTCTTCAATAAAAACCCATTAGAAACCTAAAAAAATTACCAAGTGTAATTTTCTTTGTGGTATGTTTCTCCCTATGTGCATGCTTGTTGGGGCTCAAAACTAAATATAATGGGTTTAGCCCATATCTGGACATGGCAGCAGTAGATGCTATTGGAAAATTGAGATGGAACAAGCACCATATGGAAGGTTCCAGGTGGAATAAGTGTTAGCATGGAGGACCTACGCCCAGAAACCCAGAAGGCAATGAATCCAGCCAAGACGTAAAGGGCCAAGTATTCACTGCCCATAGCATTTAGCAGCATAATAAGAGCTGAATGTTTGATTGATAGGTTCAGTGCTAATGTTAGGACATAATTGACTTTGATAATGCATTGTGGACTATTATACAATTCTACTGAATATTTAGAATATCCACAGATGAGAAGTATGAACTAACGATGGATCTTAGCTATGCTATGTAGAGAATCTACGGACTAGGATGCCAAGACTGTTTTGGCACACCAGGAGTCTTAAAGTTGTGTTAGTGTTCAGTGCCTGGTTGATACGGGAAAGTTAAAGGGATTGGAAAGTGATTGTGTGTCAGGTAAATGTTACATACAGTAAACTAAATAAGAGTTTTAAAGCGCAGGGAAAGTACAAATATGTTATCATGTAACGCAGCACAGAGACTGTTATCAGCGGGAAGAATGCCTCGTTGGTGTGGCTCCCACTAATTAGGACAGTAATTAGTGAGTGACAGCGATGGTACTTGCAAATTATTTTTGGGTCACTGCTTTGGCTTGGACTAAAATAGAGCAATGTGATGCAGAGATGAGGGCATGTGCCAATTCACATACTGTAACTGGGCAAGCCTCTTCTGTTTTGTATGAAAGGCAAATGGAGATTGCTATTTAAAGGACTAAGGCTGTATTCACACACAAAAATATGTTAAACGCTTTTAAGAAATACATTTTAAGCTTTTTTTCATGGCCTTCTTTACAAGAATTATCTTTTTTGTAACCTCTTGTGCATGCGTTTTTCCTGGAGTACCCAGAGCATGCTGCATTTTGGCAAATAAAAAAAGTCACTGACCCCAAAACATACACACAAATACCACAAGCCAAAACACTTTTTATATAGCCTAGTTCGACTTTAACCCCTTAATGACTCATTCCTAAAGCCATAACTTTGTTGTTCTTCCATCAACATAGATGTATCAGGACTTGTTTTTAGTGGGGCAAGTTGTATTTTTAAAGGGCACCTTTTTGGGGTTCATATTAGTTCATTTCACAAGAACAGAGAAAGAGACCCAAATAGTTGGTGGGCACATGGACAATCAATACAACTAAATGCCTGCGGGCAAAATAAGCCCTCTTTTCCAACTATCATGAAAAATCAATTAACATATCTTTATTGTGCTATATAAGCAAAGGACAAACCACATAGAAATTAAAAGAATTTTCTTTTAATTTCTATGTGGTTAGTCCTTTGCTTATATAGCACAATAAAGATATGTTGATTGATTTTTCATGATAGTTGGAAAAGAGGGCTTATTTTGCCTGCAGGCATTTAGTTGTATTGATTATTCATTATAATTAATAACCTCCAGATACAGAAATATTACTGGGCTAGGTATTGTTCCAAAGAACATCCCCCCTTATATATTGTTCAGGCAACTCTATAATTAAATCATTACTACAGAGAATACAGAGTCTAGAGCCAGTTTATGTCAAAGGTATCAAAAACCTTTATTTAAATATATAAAACAAAAAACATATTTAAAAAGATATATGACAGGAGAAAAAACTCTAAGTAAGATCACCATAGAGACACATCAGGAGAACCGGAGCAATAAATCTCAAACCCCATTACATGGGCCACTATGAATTTTGAGGTTAATGAAGAGTGTTCTTATTTCCTATCTATACACTTGTAGATACATAATCAGGACATAGAAAAAGTCCAAGCATGGATTGGTGTAATAGAGTGAAAGAAATGAGCAGTGCCCTAAATCTTCATAAAGTAAGCCACTTGTTCTTACACATAAGGTATTCTTTGGTGTTTCCAGTGGTCTCAGTGTGCGCCCCGACGCGCGTTTCGCAGTGTCTGCTTCCTCAAGGGGGTATAATATGTCCCTCTTCTAAGCTCCCTATATATATAATATATACCAGTTTAGTCCAAGTGTGTTGTGAATAAAGAATCTGCCGCGTCCAAGGGTTGCGTGGCGCACATCCAGCGGCGCAGCCGGAAGTGTGGCAGGCCCCACTTCCGTCCCCAGTGCGGCGGCGCACATCCGGATTCTCGACGCGTACCGAGAATTCCGGACATGCGCACCACACCGTAGGAGGATCGGGTAGGGCTAGCCCCAGTCCCGGCTGCGCACGCATGGAGTGCGCACCCCATTGGACAGCGCAGACCAGATGTGTATAGGTCGTAAGTCATTAAAAAAGATGAAATGTAATATCGAGTGACCTTCTTGTATTTTAGTTTACAGTGAACCACAAGAAAAGAACTTCAATTTGGCAACATTACAAACAGTAACTCAGAAGTTTTTCCATATACAGTTAGGTGATCATTTCTATACAAGACCGGTAATAATTATCGGTACCCTGGTGATACATTATTTTCCCATAAAACAGTTAAGATGGCAGTTACGCCAAAACCCAATATGCATTGTGCAATATACTTATAATTGTGTACAATTTATACAATCATTTAATAAGTGAACAAACATTATATAATATATTGTATGGGCACGATAATACCACAAACATATATTATTTATAAAACATAAATAAGGGAGATACCTAAATCTCCAAATAAAGCATCGAGACCAATAACATAAATAAATAATTAAACAAAGTGCAAAAAAGAACAAAAAGAAGAGGTTGTCACTGCTAGAGCAAGCCAGGCGACATGGAGTGCTCAAAAACACATATACAGAGTAAAATCACAGATACATTGCATAACTAATATCCCACATATATACTGTTCACATCTGGATCCAAAACGTAAACAGTCATCACACTTAGAGGAATTTGTTTGAAATTACACGGGTGCTTCATTTGAAGTGAGCTGATATGTCACGTACCTATTAAAAAGATAGTAATTAAAAACTAGACATATAAACAATGCACACTGTTAAAAATATAAAAATATATATTATATGCTGGTAGTGAAATGGTTACAGCAATCCTACAGAAAGGGTGCGAAGCTCAATTTTTCGTTCAGTCCGGCCTGTGCCATTGTCCCCAAATGTACGATCCATCGGCACTCCTTTTGTGCCAGGACTTTCTTCACATTATCCCCCCTGATGCCACAGCGTATGCGTTCAATACCGCAAATTTTTAATGAGCTCAGGTTACACCCATGGAACATTTTACAATGTCTGGGTATGGTTTTAAGTTTCATAGGATCTTCAATAGCCCCTGCTCCAATGATGTCAAGCCTATGTATATCTTTGGACATCCACATACGACATAGTACACCACATGTGTGGTGCTGGCGATGAGTCAGGTAGAACAAGGGATGTAACTACTGGCAATGGCACTGGCAGCAACTTGGGTTCCTATATGCCGAGAAGACAACACGATAGGAATGTCAAACGCAAAAAACCTATGAACCCACAACAGGAGAAGAGATCCGGAGGCAATCTAGAGGTAATTAACCTGTCTTCACATTCCCTCTCTGATGCCCAACGAGAGGTTCTGAGTAAAGGGTTGACGTTCTCACCCACTGCCCCTTATGATTTCTTTACAGTTTTAAAGGATTTACATCTGTTCTCTAGGAAGCTTGTACTTCAAAAATTGCATAATAGGGCATTTGGATCCCTTGAAATTGATAGTGAGCTGGAAAGGGAGGCCCAATCAGCATTAGATGAACTACTACTGGAACAGAGCAATACAACAGGTAAGTTTCCCACGTCGGCCTTACCTAAATCCACAAGGTATCTTGTCTCTGTGCCCCCAAGTGGAAATATTTACCAAACTAGTAATGGACGACCTGAAACAAATACCTAGGTTTGGATTCAGGGATAATCTTACCACCTCCCAGAGACAAGCCTTGAGGGAATTACAATCCCTTGAGGATGTGGTTATCAAGGCCGCTGACAAGGGGGGCAACATTGTGGTATGGCCGACGGAGAAATACGAAAAGGAGACATTCAGACAACTAAGAGACAAGCAGACCTATGCCAAACTTACATTTAACACTATATCTAAATTTTCTTTAGAACTGAATGTGATCCTGAATAGGGCCGTGGATAAAGGGATCATTACCAAGAAGATATATGAGGGATTAATGACAGAGGACCCAAAAATACCCACAATCTATTTCCTGCTAAAAATTCTCAAAAACCCAATGGAACCCCCTGGACGCCCGATTGTGTCAGGTATGGGAGGCTTATGTGAAGCCATATGTAAGTTCATAGATTACTACCTGAAACCACTAGTAACAGAACTGCCATCACATGTAAAGGACACGACGGACGTCCTGGGGAGAATTGACGGGATTCAGATTGAACCCGACATGTATCTTGTAACTGCGGACATTGAAAGCCTGTATACATGTATAAGACATGGGGATGGTCTGGAGGCGTTACGCTTCTTCCTGGGGACTAGCAACTGGGATGATGAACTGTGTGAACTTATTGTGGAACTACTACAGTTTGTTCTGAACCACAATATCTTTGTATTTAAGGATTAGAGATGAGCGAACTTTTCAAAAGTTCGGTTCGGCTAGTTCGCCGAATTTCACAAAAAAGTTCGATTCGGACCGAACTAGTTCGGACCGAACCTGTCACTTCCGTGCGCCGAGCATGCTACTGTCCAGGGTGCTGATAGAGTTAATGGGCTGCACTAACTCTTTCAGCAACCTTGACAGTACATGCTCGGCGCGTGGAAAATACAATTTAAATGTAATAAAAAAATACAAATTATACGTTCGTACTTACTTTCCTCCTGTCCGGCCTCCAGCGATGACGTTTCATCCCTTTCGCCGCTGCAGCCAATCACAGGCTGTAGTGGCGGTCACGCACGTCAGGATGACGCTTCATCCCACGTGACCGCCTCTGCAGCCAATCACAGGCTGCAGCGGCGACATGGATGAAACGTCATCGCTGGAGGCCGGACAGGAGGAGAGTAAGTATGAACGTATTATTTATTTTTTTGGGCATGTATGTATGTTGTCATGTATGTATGTATGTTTGCATGTATGTATGTATGCATGCTTGAATGTATGTTGTCATGTATATATGTATGTATATATGTGCATGTATGTTTGCATGTATGTTGGCATGTATGTATATATGTGCATGTGTGTATGTATATTTGCATGTGTATGTTTGCATGTATGTTGGCATGTATGTATATATGTGCATGTGTGTATGTATATTTGCATGTATATATTTGCATGCATGTATGTTTGCATGTATGTATGTTTGCATGAATGTATGTTTGCATGAATGTATGTTGTCATGTATGTTGTCATGTATGTATGTATGTTGTCATGTATGTATGTATATATGTGCATGTATGTATATATGTGCATGATTGTATGTATATTTGCATGTATATATTTGCATGTATGTATGTTTGCATGTGTGTGTTTGCATGTATGTATATATGGGCATGTATATTTGCATGTATATATTTGCATGTATGTATGTTTGTATGTATATTTAAATTTTATGTATGTTTGTATGTATGTATGTATGTATGTATGTCGTCATGTATGTATGTTGTCATGCATGTATGTATATATGTGCATGTATGTTTGCATGTATGTATATATGTGCATGTTTGTATGTATATTTGCATGTATGTATGTATGTTTGCATTTATGTATGTTTGCATGAATGTATATTTGTATGTATGTATGTTGTCATGTATGTATGTTGTCATGTATGTATATATGTGCATGCATGTTGGCATGTATGTATACATGTTTGTATGTATATTTGCATGTATATATTTGCATGTATGTTGTCATGTATGTTTGCATGTTTTTATTTTTGCATGTATGTTTGCATGTATGTTTATATATATGTGCATGTATGTAATTATGTTTGCATGTATTTATGTCTGCATGTATATTTGTGCATGCTTGTATATATGTATGTATGTATCTATCTTTGCATGTTTGTATGTTTTTATGTGTGTGTGTATGCATGTATGTATGATAATTTGCATGTATGTATGTATATATGTGTGTATGTTTGCATGTATATATGTGCATGCTTGTATATATGTTTGTATGTATGTATTTATGTTTGCATGTATGTTTGTTTGTTTGTATATATGTCTGTATGGCCATGTATGATACTCTCTGCTGGCACCCTGTATCTAAGTCAACTTCGCGGCAGGCTTCTATACATGGTATAACAGTCAGTATCACACATTAAACTGAATCTAAGCCTATGACATGTTTTATTTCATTTTTTTTTTTTTTTTTTTACAGGTTTGGTGTTTGGACTACGTCGGTTTCGAGGACTACTTCGATGACGTTTTTTTTTTCTACAATAAAATGGTTAATGAGGGTTGTGTTGGGGGTGCTTTATTTCAATAAAATATTTTATCTATATCTTTGTCTTTTTCTTTTCAAATTTTATTACTACCACTTTAGTAATGGCCGCGGTCTGAGTGACAACATCCATTACTAAGGCGAGGCTTAGTGTTAGCCGGTGCAGAGGCTAACACTAACCACCATTATTACCCCGGTACCCACCACCACCAGGGGTGCCGGGAAGAGCCAGGTACGATCCAGTACCCGACCATCTGTTGTGATGGTCGGCCTCTGGGGCGGCCGCAGGCTGGTATTATGAGGCTGGGAAGGGCCAAAAACAGTGGACCTTCCCACCCTTGTAATGCTAGGCTGCTGCTGCTGTGTTGTATCTGGCTGGTTATAAAAGTGGGGGGGACCCCACGTCATTTTTTTAAATTATTATTTTTTTTTTATAAAAAGACATGGGGTTCCACCCAATTTATCATAACCAGCCACATACAACACAGTGTTATTAGCCTGGGAATGGACAAAACCAGTGGCCCTTCCCACCCATGTAATGCCAGACTGCTGCGGCCTTGTATATGGCTGGTTATTAAAAATGTGGGGGACCCAACGTCTATTGTTAAATTCCAAAAAAAAAACGACGTGGGGTCCCCCGCATTTTTATAACCAGCCCGATACAACACAGCAGCAGCCTAGCATTACAAGGGTGGGAAGGTCCACTGTTTTTGGCCCTTCCCAGCCTCATAATACCAGCCTACGGCCGCCCCAGTACCCGACCATCACAACAGATGGTCGGGTACTGGATCGTACCAAGCTCTTCCCGCCACCCCTGGTGGTGGTGGGTACCGGGGTAATAATGGGTGGTTAGTGCTAGCCTCTGCACAGGCTAACACTAAGTACCGCCTTAATAATGGACGCTGTCAATCAGCCAACTGCCATTATCTAGGCACTAATAAAGTTTAAAAAAAAACACAAAGACAATTCTTTTTTATTGATATAATAAATCCCCAACAAAACCCTCGTTAACCATTTTATTAAAATTTGAAAAAACGTAGATCTACGCAGTAGTCCAACGAATCGAAGATGTAGTCCAATCGGTACATCAAAATCTGCAACAACATAAAAAAACAGTTATCAATGTGAACAATAACAATACTTCTACTCACCTACACACATATATACACGCACACACTCACACAAACAAACAACCATACACAAACACACACATATACACAAACACACATATACACACATATAAACAAACACACCCATATATACACAAACACACACACATAAACACACACCCATATACAAAAACACACACATATACAAAAACACACACACACACAAACATCTACACACAAACATATACACATACACCCATATATACACACACATATACACAAACACATATACACAAACACACCCATATATACACAAACACACATAAAAACAAAAACAGACAAAGACACATACCCAAACACACACACTGTTTCTTTTAAATGCTGCTGGGGAACCCGCTCGATCCACTATATAAGGCTGCGCTATAGTGCAGCATTTAAAAGAAACAGGATCCTGACCTGTCCACAGAGTTTAAGACAGCACAGAGTATTTCAGGAGATGAGCGTGCAGATTCAGTGCTGCTGTGAACTCTGCTCTTACCATTACGTAGCTCTCAGTCTGTTACCTCTCCTCCACTCTTGTCCTCAAGAACACCTTCACATGATTGGCAAGTCACCACGTAATGGTAGGAGCAGAGTTCACAGCAGCACAGAGTATTTCAGGAGATGAGCGTGCGGATCTTGTGCGGGGTGGTGACTTGCCAATCATGTGAAGGTGTTATTGAGGACAGGAGTGGAGGAGAGGTAACAGACTGAGAGCTACGTAATGGTAAGAGCAGAGTTCACAACAGCACATAATCTGCACGCTCCTCTCCTGAAATATTCTGTGCTGCTGTGAACTCTGCTCTTACCATTACGTAGCTCTCAGTCTGTTACCTCTCCTCCACTCCTGTCCTCAAGAACACCTTCACATGATTGGCAAGTCACCACCGCGCACAAGATCCGCATGCTCATCTCCTGAAATACTCTGTGCTGCTGTGAACTCTGCTCTTACCGTTACGTGGTGACTTGCCAATCATGAAGGTGTTATTGAGGACAGTAGTGGAGGAGAGGTAACAGACTGAGAGCTACGTAATGGTAAGAGCAGAGTTCACAGCAGCACTGAATCTGCACGCTCATCTCATGAAATACTCTGTGCTGTCTTAAACTCTGTGGACAGGTCAGGATCCTGTTTCTTTTAAATGCTGCACTGTAGCGCAGCCTTATATAGTGGATCGAGCGGGTTCCCTAGCAGCATTTAAAAGAAACAGGATCCTGACCTGTCCACAGAGTTTAAGGCAGCACAGAGTATTTCAGGAGATGGGCACGGCCGGCCACAGGCAGCCGGTCGTTTTTCCAAGCCGTGCTCCCATTATGCACACGACCGTAAAAACACCCGTTATTGCGGGTCGTAATTACGACCCGCAATAACAGGCTCATAGACTTCTGTTACCCACGGGTACCTTCCCGTTTTCTCACGGGAAGGTGCCCGTGCCGTTAAAAAAATAGAACATGTTCTATTTTTCTATTTTACGGCCGTGCTGCTATAATTAGGGTATGTTCACACGACAGCGTCTGTAACGGCTGAAATTACGGGGATGTTTCCGCCTGAAAACATCCCCGTAATTTCAGCCGTAACGGCATGTGCAGGCGCTTGAACGCCTGGTCCATTACGGACGTAATTGGCGCTGCTATTCATTGGAGTCAATGAATAACGGCTTCAATTACGGCCAAAGAAGTGACAGGTCACTTCTTTGACGCGGGCGTCTATTTACGCGCCATCATTTGACAGCGGCGCGTAAATATACGCCTCGTGTGAACAGACAAACGTCTGCCCATTGCTTTCAATGGGCAGATGTTTGTCAGCGCTATTTTCGGCGCTATTTTCGGGCGTAATTCGGGGCAAAAAATCCCGAATTACGTCCGTAATTAGTGCGTGTGAACACAGGGTATGTTCACACGCACTAATTACGGACGTAATTCGGGCGTTTTTGCCCCGAATTACGTCCGAAAATAGCGCCTCGATAGCGCTGACAAACATCTGCCCATTGAAAGCAATGGGCAGACGTTTGTCTGTTCACACGAGGCGTAATTTACGCGCCGCTGTCAAATGACGGCGCGTAAATAGACGCCCGCGTCAAAGAAGTGACCTGTCACTTCTTTGGCCGTAATTGGTGCCATTATTCATTGACTACAATGAATAGCAGCGCCAATTACGTCTGTAATGGACGCGGCGTTCAAGCGCCTGCACATGCCGTAACGGCTGAAATTACGGGGATGTTTTCAGGCGGAAACATCCCCGTAATTTCAGCCATAACGGACGCTGTCGTGTGAACATACCCTTATAATGACAGCACGGCTCGTAAAAGCGGCCGGCTGCCCGTGGCCGGCCGTGCTCGTAATTACGAGTCGTAATTACGAGCACGGCCCGTAAAATAAAAAAATAGAACATGTTCTATCTTTTTAACGGCACGGGCACCTTCCTGTGAGAAAACGGGAAGGTACCCGTGGCTAACAGAAGTCT
The DNA here is from genome assembly GCF_050947455.1 of Rhinoderma darwinii. NCBI lineage: Eukaryota > Metazoa > Chordata > Amphibia > Anura > Rhinodermatidae > Rhinoderma > Rhinoderma darwinii. The sequence goes on from NC_134689.1 coordinate 346,711,726, forward strand.
ATGGGCCCGCTATTTCGGGTCGTAATTACGACCCTTAATAACGGGTGTTTTTACGGTCGTGTGCATTAAGCCCAGTAATGACGGGTGGCTACATGTGTGCACCCGTCATTACGGCAGCGTTGCTAGGCGACGTCAGTAAATAGTCACTCTTCAGGGTGCTGAAAGAGTTAACTGATTGGCAGTAACTGTTTCAGCACCCTGGACAGTGACTACCGATCACAATATAGAGTACCTGTAAAAAAAAAGACGTTCATACTTACCGGGAACTCCCTACTTCCTCCAGTCCGCTCTCCTGGCCGTTGCCTTGGTGACGCGTCCCTCGCGACATCCGGCCCGACATTCCTTGATAACGATGCAGCCCATGTGAGCGCTGCAGCCAATCACGGGCTGCAGAGGCCTCTGCAGCCAATCACAGGCTGCAGAGGCCTCTGCAGCCAATCACAGGATGCCGCGTCAGAAAAGAAGGTCGGACTGGAGGAAGAAGAGGGACTCGTCCGCAAGACAACGACCAGGTACGTATGAAATGCTTTTTATTTTATTTTTAATCAGAAGCCTCTTTTCTCTATCAGTGATTGATAGAGATAAGTGGCTGCCGATTTGTATAATATTTTTGACCGGGTTCGGTCAAAACGGGTTCGGCCGAACTCGGTGAAGTTCGGATTCGCTGCGAACCGAACTTTTCCGGAAGTTTGGACCGAAACCGGGTTCGGTTGTCCCGGTTCGCTCATCTCTATTAAGGATAACTTCTATTTGCAGATTCTAGGCACTGCCATGGGCGCGGCGTGTGCGCCATCCTATGCGAACCTGTTTCTCGGTTTTTGGGAGAGGCAGGTTTTTAATGGGGATGGAGCTCGCGCCGCTGACCATGTGCAGTGCTGGCTCCGCTACATTGACGACATACTGTTTTTGTGGCAGGGCTCGGAGTGTGAGTTGAGGAGCTTTATGCAGCAACTTAATATTAATCAAGTCAATGTTAAATTGACGTATTCATTCCATACTTCAAGGATTGAATTTTTGGACCTATTGATATTTACTGATGAACTTGGGTTCCTCCAAATGAACGTCTACCGCAAGTCGACCTCCGTTAATTCATTGCTGCATGCGTCCTCGTCTCACACCCCGTCCACAATTAAAGCCATCCCAGTTGGCCAATTCCTCAGGATGAGGCGGATCTGCTCCACTGACCATCTTTTCGAACATCAATCTGAGGATCTTAGACATAGATTCGAAAATAGGGGATATAGTCAAAGGTCAATTAAGGCAGGATATCGGAGAGCCAAAAATACCTCTCGTGTCAATCTCTTGAGAAGTAAAACTCCTAAAACAGGAAAAGTAGCCATCAGGTTCATCACCACCTACAACAGTAAGTGGGATGAATTGTGAACAATCCTGGGGCGACACTGGTCCATTTTAAGGTCGGAACCAACTTTGGCTCTCTGCCTTGGCGAGAAACCAACAATGACGGCCAAGAGGAGCAGAAATCTCCGTGACATCTTAGTCAAAAGTCACTATATCCCTAAAAAAGTTAACTTTTTCGGATCTCAGGGACCAAGAAAAGGATGTTATCCGTGCGGTAGCTGTGTTGCGTGCCCAAATATCAGCAGAGTTAATCAATTTGAAACAGCGGATGGCACTAAAACCTTTGACATCAGAGACTATATATCGTGTAGCACTACACATGTGGTGTACTATGCCGTATGTGGATGTCCAAAGATATACATAGGCTTGACATCAAGGAAACTACGTATACGCACAAGAGAACATGTGCGGGATATCATTGGAGCAGGGGCTATTGAAGATCCTATGGAACTTAAAACCATACCCAGACATTTTAAAATGTTCCATGGGTGTAACCTGAGCTCATTAAAAATTTGCGGTATTGAACGCATACGTTGTGGCATCAGGGGGGGTAATGTGAAGAAAGTCCTGGCACAAAAGGAGTGCCGATGGATCGTACAATTGGGGACAATGGACAATGGCACCGGCTGGACTCAACAAAAAATTGAGCTTCACACCCTTTCTGTAGGATCGCTGTAACCATTTCACTACCAGCATATAATATATATTTTTATATTTTTAACAGTGTGCATTGTTTATATGTCTAGTTTTTAATTACTATCTTTGTAATAGGTACGTGACATATCAGCTCACTTCAAATGAAGCACCCGTGTAATTTCAAACAAATTCCTCTAAGTGTGATGACTGTTTACGTTTTGGATCCAGATGTGAACAGTATATATGTGGGATATTAGTTATGCAATGTATCTGTGATTTTACTCTGTATATGTGTTTTTGAGCACTCCATGTCGCCTGGCTTGCTCAGACGACCATAAATGTTTGTCACCTAGCAGTGACAACTTTTTCTTTTTGTTCTTTTTTGCCCTTTGTTTAATTATTTATTTATGTTATTGGTCTCAATGCTTTATTTGGAGATTTAGGTATCTCCCTTATTTATGTTTTATAAATAATATATGTTTGTGGTATTATCGTGCCCATACAATATATTATATAATGTTTGTTCACTTATTAAATGATTGTATAAATTGTACACAATTATAAATATATTGCACAATTCATATTGGGTTTTGGCGTAACTGCCATCTTAACTGTTTTATGGGAAAATAATGTATCACCAGGGTACCGATAATTATTACCGGTCTTGTATAGAAATGATCACCTAACTGTATATAGAAAAACTTCTGAGTTACTGTTTGTAATGTTGCCAAATTGAAGTTCTTTTCTTGTGGTTCACTGTAAACTAAAATACAAGAAGGTCACTCGATATCACATTTCATCTTTTTTAATGACTTACGACCTATACACATCTGGTCTGCGTTGTCCAATGGGGTGCGCGCTCCATGCGTGCGCAGCCGGGACTGGGGCTAGCCCTGCCTGAAACTCCTACGGTGTGGTGCGCATGTCCGGTATTCTCGGTACGCGTCGAGAATCTGGATGTGCGCCGTGGCACTGGGGGCGGAAGTGGGGCCTGCCACACTTCCGGCTGGGCCGCTGGATGTGCGCCACGCAACCCTTGGACGCGCCAGATTCTTTATTCACAACACACTTGGACTAAACTGGTATATACTATATATAGGGAGCTTAGAAGAGGGACATATTATACCCCCTTGAGGAAGCAGACACTGCGAAACGCGCGTCGGGGCGCACACTGAGACCACTGGAAACACCAAAGAATACCTTATGGGTAAGAACAAGTGGCTTACTTTATGAAAATTTAGGGCACTGCTCATTTCTTTCCCTCTATTACACTAATCCATGCTTGGACTTTTTCTATGTCCTGATTATGTATCTACAAGTGTATAGATAGGAAATAAGAACACTCTTCATTAACCTCAAAATTCATAGTAGCCCATGTAATGGGGTTGGAGATTTATTGCTCTGGTTCTCCTGATGTGTCTCTATGGGGATCTTACTTAGAGTTTTTTCTCCTGTCATATATCTTTTTAAATATGTTTTTTGTTTTGTATATTTAAATAAAGGTTTTTGATACTTCTTTGACATAAGCTGGCTCTAGACTCTGTATTCTCTGTAGTAATATTTATTCATTAACCATAACTTTTTTTGGGTGGTGGTTAAAAAAAAAAGACAGAAATACCGCCATAGTGTTTTTTTTGTTTTTTTTTATTTATGCACCCTGTTTACCATGCAGCATAAATAACATTCCGTCAGTATTATTACGCCAATAGCAAATATGTATAGATTTTTGTCAGTTTTACTATTTAAAAAACCAAACCTTTTTAAAAATTTGTTTGTGCGTTACCGCATTCCAAAACCCATAACTTTTTTTTATTTTTTATTTTTATGTCACTGTAGCACTAGGTAGGTTTGTTTTTGCGGGACGAGATGTAGTGTTTAATACTACCATTTGGGGTACTCAGTACCTCTATCAAACCATTTAAATGTTGCGGGGGCTATTGATCACGGAATTTAATGGGTTAGGGCTTCTCTGATTCCAGCCATTGCAGCATGAGCCCGGCTGTCAGTCACATCACCATCACGTACATGCACGTCACAATGATGGAAGGAAGACCCTTCCCATTAAGCAAATCTACGTGATAAAGTGGAAATGGATTAACTTTTTATAATTTTTTGGGTACCGCGTTCACCATGTGGCTTAAATAACCTTATTGTTCGGGTTGTTTACATTGCGGAGATATTAAATATGTAATTTTTTTAAAGTACATTTTTACTGTTACAAAATAAAACTGTTATGCTAGAAATGTTTTTGTTTTGTTTTTATGCAAACTTTTATTTTTTCCTTCGTGTGCCACTAGGGGATTTCACAAGGCAATCATTTAATCACTTCTATAATACTTTGGTGTATATATATAGTATACCAAAGCATTATTGCCTACCAGTGTAGAACTGATAGGAAACCTATTTGGCCTAGTAAGCATACAGCCATGGCAGGCCTGCGGGCCTTTGTTAGGCCCCTGTCTGCCACGGCAAACCATTGGACAGAGGGAGACCCCTCTCTCTGTCAAACCACTTAAATGCTGTTGCTTTTGACCTTGGCCTTTAAGGGGTTAAATAGCTGGGAACGGAGATATCTCTGACCCTGGCAGTTGCATCGGGAGCCCGGCTGTCATTTACAGCCAATCTCCAGCAGCGATCAGAATGACGTCCATGTACGGATTTCTGTCAACTAACAGCCGCAAATTACGTACAGTACATGTACATAGTTCTGCGTTAATGGCTTAAAAGCATAATTTAGCCGCAGCGTCTCTCACGCAAAAAAAAAAAACTCTGTAAAAACCGACAACTTTTTAAGCCAAAGTCAGGAGTTAATTCAAGAGAGATGAGCTATACAGTATATGGCTGGCTTTGGCTAAAAAGCTGCATCAAGACTGCATATGTGAGGGTCAGACACACTGCGTAAGACTATCCAGTGTATCTGACATAGAACCCGCAGCACATTCCTTCCGAAAAACCGCACCACGTTGTTGTACAGTATTTCGGACAGAATTTCCGCTGCGGAAAGCAGCGATAGAAAAAAAACATTCATAACCATGGCGATGCGTCTCTCAGACATCCTTCAGCCCGGCCTCCTTGGATAACGTTTCATCCCATGTGACCACTGCAGCCTGTGATTGGCTGCAGCAGTCACATGAGACAAAACAACTTCCTTTGAGGTTGGGCTGGACGCAGGAGCAGAGATCTGGGTATGTATGAGATGGTTGTTTTTTTTTTTTCTGAGTTGCAGGTTCTAACTCAGCATTGAATTCAATGGGGAAAATCTGCAACAGAAAAGAAGTGATATTGCAACATATATTTACATGCTGCGGATTAAAAACATTGCACCGCAAATCGTAAGGGCAAAAAGTAAGGGCAGCACAGTGGCTCAGTGGTTAGCACTGTTGCATTGCAGCACTGGGGTCCTGGGTTCATATCCAGCTAAGGACACATCTGCATGGAGTTGGTGTGGGTTTCCTCCCACACCCCAAAAACATACCAATAGGGAATTTAGATTGTGAGCCCCAATGGGGACAGTCAAAAAAAAAAAAAAGAGGACCTCTGTACAGCATTGCATAATATGTTGGCACTATATAAGTAACAAAATAAATCAATTTCTGAACATTTTTTGGGCAGTTTTTTTTTTACGCAGCGTGTGGATGAGATTTTTTCAAATCTTATCCAAATCTTATCTATCCGCAGCGTAATACAGTAGCAGCAATGACATCTGTTGTGGAAAAGCCACAGTATTTACGCTACGTGTGAACCTGGCCTTAAAGTTTTTTGAAGAAAGAGGAATTAATTTGATGTGATGGTTTATACTTTGAAAGAGTACAAGTGTGAGGGGCCTGGATGCCTTTCTTGGGTGTAATAATATTACAAGATATGGTTACTAGATTACTGGAGATGGGTTGTTGATCCAGGGATTTATTCTGATTCCCATGTTTTGAGTCGGAAAGGAATTCTCTCCCCTAATGAGACAATTGGCATCCACATCATAGGGGTTATTAGCCTTTTATCTGGATTTACACTGTAGTATAATAGGTTAAATGTTTCCGTGGTTAATACTTGACTAAACATACACTTATCACGTCAGTAATTTAACCCCTTAACGACGAGCGATATATCCGTCGCAAGCAGGTGTTAGTTCGGGATAATGAGGGATATATCCGTTGCTCTGTTCAGGTGGGTACTGCCAGTGTACCCACTCGGTCAGCGGCGGGAACACGGCTGTTATACACAGCCTGGCTCCTGCCGCAACTGCCGTAATCGAAGCGTGCTCAGATTCCAGCAGTTTAACCCATTAGATGCCACTGTCAATAGTGACAGCGGCAATCTATGTTTGACAGAGGGAGGGAGCTCCCTTTGTCACCCCATCGGCGCACCCGCAAAGAAATCTCGGGGCGCCGTCTGGTTTACATGGCAGCTGGGGGCTTAACAAAGGTCTGCCTTCAGCAACTGCCTATTAGGCCATGCCAGAGGCATGGCCTAATAGATTGCATGTCAGTCTTAGGGGGGATTCACACGAGCGTGGTGCTTTTCTGTTTACATTCATAGTTTGACAGCTGTTGCGCGAATCACGCTCGTCACACGGAAGTGCTTCCGTGTGGTGCGCGTGATTTTCACGCTCCCATTAACTTCAATGCGAAATACGCAGAAAGAACGGACATGTCGTGAGTTTTTCGCGGCGGACTCACGCTGCGTAAAAATCACGCAACTGTCTGCACGGCCCCATAGACTAATATAGATCCGTGCGTATATCCCATTCGTCTGAATAAGCCCTTACACTGACAGCCAATAATGCTTTGGTATACTAAGTATACCAAAGCATTATATAAGCGATCAGTAGATCGCATGGTGAAGTCGCCTAGTGGGACAAAAAGAAAAAAACGTAAAACCATTATATGGGGGAAAAAAAAAGATTAAAGTAAAAATAAAATAAAACTGCTTTTTTTTCCCCAAAAAGTGGTTTTATTTCGTAAAAGTGTTTAAAAAAAAAAAGAGAACACATACAAATATATGGTATCGCCGGGACCATAACAACTCAAACAATAAAGATAACACATTAATTAAACCGGCGTAAAAAAAAACCCACAAAAAAACAATGGCAAAATTCCTTTATTTTTTTTCTCCTATTCCCACCATAAAACCTAAAATAAAAGTTAATCAATAAGTTCCATGTCCCCCAAAATACTACCAACGAAAACTACACCTTGTCCCGCAAAAAACAAGCTCACATATGGCTACATCGACTGAAAAATAAAGTGTTACGTCTCCTGGAATGCGGCGATGCAAAATGTTGTTTTCTTTTAAATGGGTTTTTTATTTTGCAGACGTAGGAAAACATAACCTTTTACATATTTGGTATTCCCGTTATCGTGCCGACCCATAGAATAAAGGTAACATGTTATTTATGCCGCATAGTGAACGGCGTAAATTTATAACGTGAAAAACAATGCTGGAATAGCTGTGTATTTTCAATTCTTTCCTAAAATAAAGTTGTTAAAAGTTAATTAATATATTATAAGCACCCAAAAATGGTGCATTTGAAAAATACAACTCGTCCCGCAAAAAAATAGCCCTTATACAGCTATGTCGACGGAATAAAAATAAGTTACGGCTCTTAGAATGCGACAGTGAAAAAACAAAAATAATCCTTGGTCATAAATGCATGGCTGAAGTCTTGGTGTAGAGGAGAAGGATTTGGGTTCCTAGAGCACTGGGCTGACTTTTCATTGGGGTACAAACTGTATTCTGCAGATGATTTGCACCTAAATGGAAGGGGGTCCGCTGTGCTGGGGGAGAGAATTCTAGCTGGGGTGGCGGAGTATTTAAACTAGGGCTGAGGAGGGAGGTCAATGTAGAAAAAAAAGGGGTAGCCAGGTTAGAGAGGGGTCAGACTATATTGGTGGGGGGAGAAACAGAATGTGGGGAGAGGACTAGACAACAAGATAAGGAGATCCTTTCGTTACAAAATATCAGTGTAAATAAAAAGGCCCGATTAATGTCAAATCACATTTCTGATAATAAAAGTGAAAAACTGACAGGCAAGTTAAAGTGTATGTTCACAAATGCCAGAAGTCTAGCAAGCAAAATGGGGGAGCTGGAGGCCTTGATACTGGAAGAAAATATAGATATAGTTGGTGTTGCTGAAACATGGCTGGACTCTTCACATGACTGGGCTGTAAATCTACAGGGTTTTACACTTTTCGGAAAGACAGGACAAATAGGAAAGGTGGTGGTATATGTCTGTATGTGAGAAATGATATGAAGGCGAGTGTGAAAGAGACAATAGTGGGTGAATACTGTGAGGAGGTTGAAACCTTGTGGGTGGAACTAGAAAGGGAGGTAAACACTGAAAAAATTACTTTTGGTGTAATCTATAGACCCCCCAATATAACTGAGGAGATGGATGTTCAGCTATATAAACAGATGGAGCGGGCTGCACAGGCGGGTACTGTAGTGATAATGGGAGATTTTAATTTCCGGGATATTAATTGGTGTCATGGTTCAGCTTCAACTGCAAAGGGGAGACATTTCCTCAACCTGTTGCAGGAAAATTTTATGGGCCAGTTTGTGGAAGACCCGACTAGAGGTGAAGCTCTGTTGGATCTGGTCATTTCTAATAATGCAGATCTTGTTGGGAATGTCAATGTTCGTGAAAACCTCGGTAACAGTGATCATAATATAGTTACATTTTACCTATACTGTAAAAAACAAACGCAGGCTGGGAGGGCAAAAACATTTAATTTTAAGAAAGCCAATTTCCCCAGGATGAGGGCTGCAATTCAGGATATGGACTGGGAAGAACTAATGTCAAATAATGGAACAAATGATAAATGGGAGATTTTCAAATCTACTTTGAGTTATTATAGTGCAAAATTTATTCCTATAGTTAACAAGTATAAACGACTCAAATTAAACCCCACATGGCTTACACCTTCTGTGAAAGGGGCAATACATGACAAAAAAAGGGCATTTAAAAAATACAAATCTGAGGGTACAGCTGTAGCCTTTGTAAAATATAAAGAGCTTAATAAAATCTGTAAAAATGTAATAAAATTAGCAAAAATACAAAATGGAAGGCAGGTGGCCAAGGATAGTAAAACAAATCCCAAAAAATTCTTCAAGTATATAAATGCTAAAAAGCCAAGGTCTGAAAATGTAGGACCCCTAGATAATGGTAATGGGGAGTTGATCACAGGGGATCAAGAGAAGGCAGAGTTACTAAATAGGTTCTTTAGCTCTGTATATACAACTGAAGAAAGAGCAGCTGATGTAGCCGGTGCCAGTGCTGTTAATATATCAGTTGATATGCTGAATTGGATGAATGTAGAGATGGTCCAAGCTAAATTAAATAAAATAAATGTGCACAAGGCCCCGGGACCAGATGGGTTACACCCTAGAATTCTTAAAGAGCTTAGTTCCGTTATTTCTGTCCCCCTTTTCATAATATTCAGAGAATCTCTAGTGACTGGTATAGTGCCAAGGGACTGGCGCAGCGCAAATGTGGTGCCTATTTTCAAAAAGGGCTCTAGGTCTTCCCCAGGTAATTATAGACCAGTAAGCTTAACATCCATCGTGGGGAAAATGTTTGAGGGGCTATTGAGGGACTATATACAGGATTATGTGACAATAAATAGCATTATAAGTGACAGCCAGCACGGTTTTACTAAGGACAGAAGTTGTCAAACTAACCTAATCTGTTTTTATGAAGAGGTGAGCAGAAGTCTAGACAGAGGGGCCGCTGTGGATTTAGTGTTTTTGGACTTTGCAAAGGCATTTGACACTGTCCCCCATAGACGCCTAATGGGTAAATTAAGGACTATAGGTTTAGAAAATATAGTTTGTAATTGGATTGAGAATTGGCTCAAGGACCGTATCCAGAGAGTTGTGGTCAATGATTCCTTCTCTGAATGGTCCCCGGTTATAAGTGGTGTACCCCAGGGTTCAGTGCTGGGACCACTATTATTCAACTTATTTATTAATGATATAGAGGATGGGATTAATAGCACTATTTCTATTTTTGCAGATGACACCAAGCTATGTAATATAGTTCAGTCTATGGAAGATGTTCATGAATTGCAGGCAGATTTAAACAAACTAAGTGTTTGGGCGTCCACTTGGCAGATGAAGTTTAATGTAGATAAATGTAAAGTTATGCATCTGGGTACCAACAACCTGCATGCATCATATGTCCTAGGGGGAGCTACACTGGCGGATTCACTTGTTGAGAAGGATCTGGGTGTACTTGTAAATCATAAACTCAATAACAGCATGCAGTGTCAATCAGCTGCTTCAAAGGCCAGTAGGATATTGTCGTGTATTAAAAGAGGCATGGACTCGCGGGACAGGGATGTAATATTACCACTTTACAAAGCATTAGTGAGGCCTCATCTAGAATATGCAGTTCAGTTCTGGGCTCCAGTTCATAGAAAGGATGCCCTGGAGTTGGAAAAAATACAAAGAAGAGCAACGAAGCTAATTAGGGGCATGGAGAATTTAAGTTATGAGGAAAGATTGAAATAATTAAACCTATTTAGCATTGAAAAAAGACGACTAAGGGGGGACATGATTAACTTATATAAATATATTAATGGCACATACAAAAAATATGGTGAAATCCTGTTCCTTGTAAAATCCCCTCAAAAAACAAGGGGGCACTCCCTCCGTCTGGAGAAAAAAAGGTTCAAGCTGCAGAGGCGACAAGGCTTCTTTACCGTGAGAACTGTGAATCTATGGAATAGCCTACCGCAGGAGCTGGTCACAGCAGGGACAGTAGATGGCTTTAAAACAGGGTTAGATAATTTCCTAGAACAAAAAAATATTAGCTCCTATGTGTAGAAATTTTTCCTTCCCTTTTCCCTTCCCTTGGTTGAACTTGATGGACATGTGTCTTTTTTCAGCCGTACTAAGGCCTCATGCACACGACCGTAAAAACTCCCGTTATTACGGGTCGTAATTACGACCCGTAATAACGGGCTCATAGACTTCTATTGGCGACGGGTGCCTTCCCGTTTTCTCACGGGAAGGTGCCCGTGCCGTTGAAAAAGATAGAACATGTCCTATTTCAGGCCGTAATAACGGCACGGACAGTCCATAGAAGTCTATGGAGCTCTCGTAATGACGGGTGGCTACATGTGTGCACCCGTCATTACGGCAGCGTTGCTAAGCGACGTCAGTAAATAGTCACTGTCCAGGGAGCTGAAAGAGTTAACTGATCGGCAGTAACTCTTTTAGCACCCTGGACAGTGACTACCGATCAGTATAAACCTGTAAAAAATAAAAATAAAAGACTTTCATACTTACCGACAACTTCCTGCTTCCTCCAGTCCGGTCTCCCGCCCGTTGCCTTGGTGACGCGTCCCTCTCGACATCCGGCCCGACGTCCTGGATGACGTTTCAGGCCATGTGACCGCTGCAGCCAATCACAGGTCAATCACAGGCTGCAGCGGTCACATGGACTGCCGCGTCATCCAGGGATGTCGGGCTGGATGTGAAGAGAGGGACGCGTCACCAAGACAACGGCCGGGTAAGTATGAATTTCTTTAACTTTTATTACAGAAAAGGCTGTCCCTTCTCTCTATCCTGCACTGATAGAGAGAAGGGGCTGCCGATTAGTGCAGTGCTATTTTGCCGCCAAAAACGTGCCCGTAAATATGGGTGGAATACGGGTGACACCGGACCCATATTTACGGGCACGGGTTCGTAAATACTGGTGCAAAACGGGTGGAATACGTGTGACACCGGACCCGTATTTACGCCAGTATTTACGGGTGGGAAAAAATACGGTCGTGTGCATGAGGCCTAACTATGTAACTATGCAACTATGTAATAAACGTGCAAAATGGCCGGCTCATTAAGGGCTTAAAGAGGTTTTCCAGTGTTATTAAAAAGTTGCATAACATTTCATTATACAACAATAAAGCTTTATTTTCATAAGTATTATTGTTCAATTCATTTTCAAGAACTCTACTTGCTGTCAGTGTTAATTCCGTTTTTTTTGTTTGTTTGTTTTTACATTAAGAGGCTGGAAATCCCATTCGGATTTTGTGATGCGTACATATGCTATTGTAAAACTGTAAGTAACAGCTATCAGTCATTTATACAACTCCGTTATGGATTAGGCCATGTTCAGACGTGGCAGAATTTTTCCGCTGCAAATGTTGGTGCAGATTCGGGGCAATTACGCAATGAATCTGCACCAACATTTGCATAATTGAAAGGTAATTCAGACGTTGCAGATATCACAGTAGACTTGGCACAGATTTCAGTTTTTGCATTGCAAAGGCTGAAATCCACAGTGAAATTCCGCTTCTCCGCAAAGTAATGAGCATGCTGTGGAGGGAAAATCTGCACCGTAGGCTAATTTCCGCACAGTTATTTTCCGCAACGTCTGAACTAAGTTTCCTAAAAATGTATGGAAACAAATGTAAAAAAAATTGCTGCTGCAGAATTCCACTGTGGACTGTCCGCATTGGAATTCAACAGCAATTCCGCCACGTCTGAATGTGCCCTTAGGGCTACAGTCAATGAGCATGTGCAGTGAGAGATAAGCTGGAAGTAATAGTTATGACCAGGATAACAATCTTGATACAGTAAGCAAATCTTGAAAAATCATATTTTTAATCGTGTCTCTAGTATATTTACAGCAAAATCCCAAATCTGTAAATATGATTTCCACATGTGATCTGGATAAATAATTTAAACAGTGTCTCTTCTCCGTTCATGCTACAAAATTCTAACTAGCCTGATTTTTTAAGCCAATCACTTGTCACTAGCGTCTATTATTTATGGAGTGATTCAGAAATAACCTATTTAGACCTTAGTAATGATATATCCTGTGTGTAATGATAACATCAAAAGTTTACAATGCAATTAAAAGTCTCTGCTTTGTGTCCCCGAACGACGATGAAATATCCCTCCAGAGAATAATATTGTAATGTAATCACCTGTTGAGCAATTCCTGTGGTGGAAGCTTATGGAATTGCTAGGTGAGCAATTCCCCAAAAGCTGCTGGAGACTGTCAGGAATGAGCGTGCAAATAAATCCACAACCCCAAATCCGTCAACTCTGATCAACAGAATCTAAGGCTACTCTATGGTTTTCGCCAGAGCCCACCGCAAGGCAGGTTGGACATTGCAGCATAGAACCCAGGTTACTTTAACAGAATTCAGTGTTGGATAAGAGGTGCAATACAGGCAATACAAGAGCAGATCCCAACACGGCCCGAGGATAAGCAGAAAGTCCAAATCACAAAGCTAGTGGATAGCAAAGATTGCAGAGGTCAAAACCAGCCAAGAGCAGAAAGTCCAAATCAGTAAGCAAAGGGTAATCCAGAGACAAGCCGAGGTCCAGTTCCAAAATGTGCAAATAGTCAAAAGTACAGGGTATAGTCAGTAGCTTGATCGAACACATGGAAAAAAGGAAAATCACAAGCAAAAAAAACAGAACCAACCCAGATTGAAATACTCCACCCTTCAATCTTATAGGAAGAAAGACAGAGAAGTGGAATAGGCTCAACAACTAAAACCAGAACTGCCCAGAAGCTAGGCTAGTAGTCATGGTAATCTTAAAAGGACGGACGTTTTATAACAAATCCATAATATTGTTCTAAAAATGTGTGCTTTTAGTTCATCTTAAACCCTACAATGAGAAGGACAAATGTTTAAGGTTGCAGGACTCCGGGCAAACAAAAGCGTGGGCCATGGTCAGTTGTCCGCCAAGCTTCTATGCCACTCGTACTGTAAGTCATGAGCGCACCCAATGTAATCTGCCACTTTTGATGTGTAGTCTTATTAAAATGCATGTAATGGGATTGGCAGGGTATTGCTCTGTTAGGTAAAACTTTAAGTAAAACAGTACAAATAGCTGCCAGCTGTATTTTTACTGTGCTATTTAAAGTAATAAGAAACACAACTTGCAGATAGACACGGATCAGATTAATACATGTCAGAAACATAATGAAGTTTCCACCGCTCAAACACAAATTCTGCATATCGAAGTGAAAGGTGCTTGGGGTATTTGACGCTGCTTTTCAGATGTATTTCACGCACCTTGCTTCCCATTAAAATATATTTAAAGCAAATTTCATGTGCTCCTGGCAATCATTTGAGAATGTGGCTGATACCTGCCTGTGATGTGCCTAGATCTCCAGCTCCGCATTTAATAGGAACATTTAACACTCTGTGAGCGAGAAGAATTGCTTGTGCTACCATTATCTCCCATCTGTGAGGGCTAGTGGTAATTTGGTCTGATAGATACATACAATTACAATGTAATTAATGACACATCTTTCCAAATAGCTCAAATCATGTTAGAATTACTTGTGTTATTTACAATTCGAGCCCTAGCAAGGTTCAGAAAAAGTGACACTGTTTTATTTGCTTCCGGGCATTAATCTATTTAGCTATAGTTCATTACCACATTTACTTCGGTAGACAATCAGTGAGAAGGAAAGAGGGTTAATTACCATGAAGTCAATTCTGTCAACGCCTGTATGGAAAAAAGTTATATAAAAAAAAAGTATCTATCCAGATTTACTGCCAGAGCTTTACTCTCATAACTACTCATATACCCCCTGTTAGGGATCTGCCAGGTACTACGTCTAGGTATACTCCTGGGATTAATCAATCCACACCTGAGGCCAGACCTGTTCGACTGACACCATCTCCCACCAACCAGGGTGGCAGGCTCAGGAGTGGGAGAGCCTATCGCGGCCTGGTCAGTCGGAGTTAGCTGCGCCCCCTGTCCTTTATTACCTGCCTTGTTCTCTTCCTCAGTGCTTGTAATTCTTCTGTCTCAGGGAACGTCAGCTTGAACGTTTCAATGTGCTCCCCTCTGACTTTTCTGCGATCCTCCCCGAGGTCCCGTCTCCTCGCCAATCCACGGAGGACTCGGAGGTACCTATGCAACTCGGGGCCTCCATGTCCCCTCGACAACGTAGGGAGTTTCGCAGAATGAATGGTCTCTGCTTCTACTGTGGGGACGACAAGCATCTACTGAACACCTGTCCCAGGCGCAAGAATAAGAAGCCGGAAAACTTCCGCGCCTAAGTGATCATCGGGGAGGTCACTTGGGCACACAGGTATTTCCCGTTAATGTGAAACGCAATAAAATTTTGCTTCCCTTTCAGGTCTCGTTTGCTGGCCGGTCTGCCACGGGCAGTGCTTTCGTGGATTCTGGCTCATCTGCTAATATCATGTCTGTGGAATTTGCTATGTCTCTAAAGATGCCTTTTATTGATTTACCTTATCCTATCCCTGTAGTAGGTATCGACTCAACTCCCCTTGCTAATGGTTATTTTACTCAGCATACTCCTGTTTTTGAACTCCTGGTTGGCTCCATGCATTTGGAGCAGTGCTCTGTACTGGTGATGCAGGGATTATCGTCTGATCTGGTATTAGGTCTTCCCTGGTTGCAGTTGCATAATCCCACGTTTGATTGGAAAACTGGGGATCTCACCAAATGGGGTAGTGAATGTCTTATGTCATGTCTTTCTGTTAACTCTATTTCTCCCCGGGAGGAGGTAAACACACTTCCTGAGTTTGTTCAGGACTTCGCCGATGTGTTTTCTAAGGAGGCCTCCGAGGTGTTGCCCCCCCATAGAGATTACGATTGCGCCATCGATTTGGTGCCTGGTGCCAAGCTTCCTAAGGGTAGGATATTTAATCTTTCATGTCCTGAACGTGAAGCTATGAGGGTGTATATCCAAGAATGCCTGGCCAAGGGTTTCATTCGCCCCTCGACTTCTCCTGTAGCTGCTGGCTTCTTCTTCGTGGGGAAGAAGGATGGTGGTCTTAGGCCGTGCATTGATTATCGTAACCTGAATAAGGTCACCGTAAGGAACCAGTACCCACTTCCTTTGATTCCGGATCTTTTTAATCAGGTTCAGGGAGCCCAATGGTTTTCTAAGTTCGATCTACGGGGGGCATATAACCTTATCCGCATCAAAGAGGGGGATGAGTGGAAAACTGCGTTCAACACACCCGAGGGTCATTTCGAATACCTGGTCATGCCCTTTGGGTTGTGTAATACCCCTGCTGTCTTCCAGAATTTTATTAATGAAATCTTGAGAGATTACCTGGGTAATTTTCTTGTTGTGTACCTTGATGACATACTGGTGTTTTCCAAGGACTGGTCCTCCCACGTGGAGCATGTCAGGAAGGTGCTCCAGGTCCTTCGGGAGAATAATCTGTTTGCTAAGACTGAAAAATGTGTCTTTGGGGTACAGGAGATACCATTTTTAGGGCAAATCCTCACTCCTCATGAATTCCGCATGGACCCTGCCAAGGTTCAGGCTGTGGCGGAATGGGTCCAACCTGCCTCCCTTAAGGCGTAACAGTGTTTTTTAGGGTTCGCCAACTATTACAGGAGATTTATTGCCAACTTCTCGGTCGTCGCTAAGCCTCTTACGGACCTTACTCGCAAGGGTGCTGATGTCCTCCATTGGCCCCCTGAGGCCGTCCAGGCCTTTGAGACCCTCAAGAAGTGCTTTATCTCGGCCCCCGTGCTGATTCAGCCCAACCAAGAGGAGCCATTTATTGTGGAGGTTGACGCATCCGAGGTGGGAGTGGGGGCCGTCTTGTCCCAGGGTGCCAGCTCCCTCACCCATCTCCGCCCCTGTGCTTACTTCTCTAGGAAGTTTTCGCCCACGGAGAGTAACTATGATATTGGCAACCGCGAACTTCTAGCCATTAAATGGGCTTTTGAAGAGTGGCGGCACTTCCTGGAGGGGGCCAGACACCAGGTAACGGTCCTTACGGATCACAAGAATCTGGTTTTCCTAGAATCGGCCCGGAGGCTTAATCCTAGACAAGCTCGGTGGGCACTATTCTTTACCAGATTTAATTTCTTGGTTACCTATAGGGCTGGGTCCAAGAATATTAAGGCTGATGCTCTGTCACGTAGTTTCATGGCCAATCCTCCTTCTGAGAAGGATCCTGCTTGTATTTTACCCCCTGGTATAATAGTTTCTGCCACGGATTCTGATTTAGCTTCTGATATCGCGGCTGATCAGGGTGCAGCTCCCGGGAACGTGCCTGGGGACAAACTGTTTGTTCCCCTGCAATACCGGCTAAGGGTACTCAGGGAAAACCATGACTCCGCTCTATCTGGTCATCCTGGCATCTTGGGCACCAAACACCTCATTACCAGAAACTATTGGTGGCCTGGGTTGCCTAAAGACGTTAGGGCTTACGTCGCCGCTTGTGAGGTTTGCGCTAGGTCCGAAACCCCTAGGTCCCGACCTGCGGGCCTACTACGTTCCTTGCCCATTCCCCAGAGACCTTGGACCCATATCTCCATGGATTTTATCACCGATTTGCCTCCATCTCAGGGCAAGTCGGTGGTGTGGGTGGTAGTCGACCGCTTCAGCAAGATGTGCCACTTTGTGCCCCTTAAGAAGCTACCTAACGCCAAGACGTTAGCTTCTTTGTTTGTGAAACACATCCTGCGTCTCCATGGGGCCCCAGTCAATATCGTTTCTGACAGAGGGGTACAATTTGTTTCCTTATTTTGGAGAGCTTTTTGTAAAAAGTTGGAGATTGATCTGTCCTTCTCCTCCGCCTTCCATCCCGAAACTAATGGCCAAACGGAAAGGACTAACCAATCCCTGGAACAATATTTAAGGTGTTTCATCTCTGACTGTCAATTCGATTGGGTCTCATTCATTCCCCTCGCTGAATTTTCCCTGAATAACCGGGTCAGTAACTCGTCAGGGGTCTCCCCGCTTTTCTGTAATTTCGGGTTTAACCCAAGGTTCTCCTCCGTTTCCCCTGGTTGTTCCAATAATCCTGAGGTAGAGGATGTTCATCGGGAACTGTGCACTGTCTGGGCCCAGGTTCAGAAGAACCTAGAGGCGTCCCAGAGCGCACAAAAGATTCAGGCGGATAGTAGACGTTCTGCTAACCCCCGGTTTGTCGTCAGGGATTTGGTCTGGTTGTCGTCCAGGAACTTGCGCCTTAAGGTCCCGTCCAGGAAGTTTGCTCCCCGATTTATTGGACCTTATAAGATCATTGAAGTCCTCAACCCTGTATCCTTCCGTCTGGAGCTGCCCCCATCCTTTCGCATACATGACGTCTTCCATGCCTCCCTCCTTAAACGCTGCTCCCCGTCCTGGTCCCCCTCGAGGAAACCTCCTGTTACCGTTCTCACCCCTGAGGGGGTGGAATTCGAGGTGGCCAAGATTATGGACAGTAGGATGGTCCAGGGCTCCCTCCAGTACCTGGTCCATTGGAGAGGATACGGGCCGGAGGAGAGGACTTGGGTACCTGCCCGTGATGTTCACGCTGGGGTATTGATCAGGAGGTTCCACCTTATCTTCCCTACTAAACCGGGTCCTCTTAGTAAGGGTCCGGTGGCCCCTCATAAAAGGGGCAGTACTGTTAGGGATCTGCCAGGTACTACGTCTAGGTATACTCCTGGGATTAATTCAATCCACACCTGAGGCCAGACCTGTTCGACTGACACCATCACCCACCAACCAGGGTGGCAGGCTCAGGAGTGGGAGAGCCTATCGCGGCCTGGTCAGTCGGAGTTAGCTGCGCCCCCTGTCCTTTATTACCTGCCTTGTTCTCTTCCTCAGTGCTTGTAATTCTTCTGGATTCCTGGCCTCACTGCTGTTTGCTCCAGCCTGCTTCTGCCGTGCTTCTGCCTTGCTGCAGTTCCGCTTAACCTGCTTTGCTTTGCCCCTGGCTTGCTTCCTTCTCCGTGCTCACTTTGGTATACTCCACTTCATCCTGGTCCTGACTACTCATTCACCGCTCCGTTGCCTCGCAGCGTTCCGTGGCTACTGCCCCTTCCCTTGCGTGTTCCCTGTTTGTTCTCCCATGCACTTAGACAGCGTAGGGACCGCCGCCCAGTTGTACCCCGTCGCCTAGGGCGGGTCGTTGCAAGTAGGCAGGGACAGGGCGGTGGGTAGATTAGGGCTCACTTTCCCTTCTCCTCCTTCCTGCCATTACACCCCCCTATAAGAGAGGCACACAAGTGGTGCGGTAGCGTGAATCTGAAGAAGCAAGACGTTTGGTGAATATTCTAAAAATATTTTACCTTGGTTATTATGAAGAGCGCCTGTACATGGGACTCCTTTACTAAAATGCTGCTTTCGTGCAACTGCAGGTATGCAGCCCAGCTGGCCAGAGGCTTCAGAGAGAAGGCGTGGGGGTTCTCCCCCTAGTGATGACTGGTCACAGAGGTCCAAACTTCTAATCAGGACTGGATTATAAGGAAGGCACATGCTCCAGGGCTTCCACCACCGTGAGCACCCTCTGCTCCAAGTCTGTTCAACATCGCAATTGCCTAAAGAAGGCTGTCATTACAACCGAAACCTTGCTTAAGTCTGTGCACCTCGTACAATGGCGATGTGTTATATCAATTAAAAGTACCACTAATTGCATTATAAAAATCTCTTCAGTGGTGTCTCTACTTCTCGACTATGACACTAGGAACCACGATAGAGGGCTCCTTTGGGACCTGCACAATAGGTCATTGAGGCGTGCTATCAGCCACCCCTGGATGGTTGAAAATCCACCACTTAGGAGACATACACCACCCACTTTCCTTGCCTGGGCCAGTTCTATTTATCTATTTAGCGATGTATTTATTAAATTGAACTACCATTCAAGCAGGTTTTTGTTTTTTTTACCTAAGGTCATACACTGAGGTGGGTGGGTCTGTAGCAGAATTCAAAAGGGTCCAAAAAATTAATATCGGTGAGGGGGCTTTAAAAAATGTGTTGTTTGGATCAACGATTTTTAGTTACACCCCTGGCAGTCACTATTTTATATGAGTACTGTTTACAGTGCTCATCCCGAGGACCCCCACCTCTCAGGAAAACTGGGATCCCCTGATTGTCATTTTGCAATCCTATCCAGCTGAGAAAATGGAGACACATGCATGTGGCTCTGTATTTTGAAGTCTGTGGGAGACCTTGGCTTGGCTGTCTCCCTAACTGCCATAGTGGAGAGAGCCAATGCATGGTAACCTCACCTATATGCATCTCTAATATGGGGTAGGGTAGGATCCAAATCCCAGAGGTGGGATGGGGGCCCTACCAAATTTTTTTCCCATGGTATTCCACCAACCTTAATCCAACCCTGCTGTAGGGGGAATACGCACCTTAACAGGGGCTCTGTGGACAGGGGGGTGTAAGATGGCTCTGTGGGAGTCCAAGGGGACGACAGTAGGTGTACAGTAAAGGGCAACATAAGAAAAAAAATCATTGCACAGACGCATAAAAATACAGCCTCGTCAAAAGAAGTGCAGGACACTTCTTTCAGACGTAATTTGAGCCGTTCTTCATTGAACTCAATGAAGCACAGCTCAAAATTTACGGCTGTCAGAGAAGCCTCGCAAAATGTGAGGAGGAGCATTTACGTCTGAAACGAGGCAGCTGTTTTCTCCTGAAAACAGTCTGTCTTTTCAGACGTAAAAGCCTGCTACCGTGTGCACATACCCTTAAGGAGTTAAAGAGGCTCTGTCACCAGATTTTGCAAGCCCTATCTGCTATTGCAGCAGATAGGTGCTGCAATGTAGATTACAGTAACGTTTTTATTTTTAAAAAACGAGCATTTTTGGCCACGTTATGGCCATTTTTTGTATTTATGCAAATGAGGCTTGCTAAAGTACAACTGGGCGTGTTGAAAAGTAAAAGTCCAAGTGGGCGTGTATTATGTGCGTACATCGGGGCGTGTTTACTACTTTTACTAGCTGGGCGTTCTGATGAGAAGTATCATCCACTTCTCTTCAGAACGCCCAGCTTCTGGCAATGCAGATCTGTGACGTCACTCACAGGTCCTGCATCGTGTCGGCACCAGAGGCTACAGTTGATTCTGCAGCAGCATCAGCATTTGCAGGTAAGTAGCTACATCGACTTACCTGCAAACGCCGATGCTGCTGCAGAATCATCTGTAGCCTCTGGTGCCGACACGATGCAGGACCTGTGAGTGACGTCACAGCGTGATCTCTGGAGAACACGGCTGTGTCTGCACTGCCAGAAGCTGGGCGTTGTGAAGAGAAGTGGATGACAATTCTATACACAACGCCCAGCTAGTAAAAGTAGTAAACACGCCCCGATGTACACACATAATACACGCCCAGTTGTACTTTTACTTTTCAACACGCCCAGTTGTACTTTTGCAAGCCTCATTTGCATAAATACAAAAATGGTCATAACTTGGCCAAAAATGCTCGTTTTTTAAAAATAAAAACGTTACTGTAATCTACATTGCAGCGCCTATCTGCTGCAATAGCAGATAGGGGTTGCAAAATCTGGTGACAGAGCCTCTTTAAGATAAAATGTGTTACAATTTGTGGCAAGCAGAGAAATACAGTACAAAAAAAAAAAAAAATTCAATTTAAATTTATATTTTATTCCAGCTCTAATTTCCTTGGCCGGTATCAGGAAGCAGCATGTAAATGGCATTAAAGGGTTTCTCTACTTAAAAATATCAGAAATATGCGGTCTGAAGATGATTTGCTGTGTGAACTTGAAATGCATAATTGGCTGACGAGAAGCAGCACAGTTTTCCTCATTTGAGTGGTGAGTAGCAAAACCAGACGAAGCCCATGGACAAAAAAGGTGCTGATTCTTAGACAAGTTCATTAGAGTTATTGTAGCTGGTACTATGGCAGTGTTTTATTCTGAGGGCACTGTTATATAGGCAGTGGCGTAACTACCGTGGTAGCGGCTTCTATGGGGCCCGTGGCTTGAGGGGGCCCCTGCCGCTAGCCAATATGCCCCCCCATATGTCCGGTGACGCCGCTACTACAGGGCCCGCGCCTCCGAGCTTCTAACATTTATGGACCAGGCGACACGGCCCCCTCATGCCCGGGGGCGTCGCTATCACTGGTGCTAGCGAGAGCCACCCCCTCTTGCAGTAATTGTACCTGAGTCTATAGCACGCAGGTACAAATACATGCATTAGCGCTGAATGGCTTACATTGATGCTGATTTGCGGGGCAAAATGACTTGCCCGCTAATCAGCGCCTTTCAACTTAGCTAGCGGTGCGATGACATCATCACGCCGCTTCCGTGCTTGAAAGGCGCTGATTGACGGGGAAAGTAATTCTGCCCTGCCAATCAGTGCCCTTGAACGACGCGTCGTTCAGCTCCGGCAGACCTGCTCAGAAGAGAGCAGGTCTGCATTGCCACCGGACGGCTCGGGAACGGGATCATATGAGTATGCAAAGTTTTTTGTTTTTTTCTAATAAAACTGTGAGTGGCGTTATCTACAGCGCGGGGGTCTATATGTGGGGATGTGGGGCACAATATACAGGGGGGTCTATATGTGGGATGTGAGGAACTATATACAGGGGGGTCTATATGTGGGGATGTGGATTACTATATACAGGGGGAGCTATATGTGGGACCCTATATACAGGGATGGGCTATATGTGGAGAACTATCTATAGGGTAGCTATTTGTAGGGCACTTTCTATAGGGGTGGGCTATATGTGGGACACTATATACAGGGGTGGGTTACCTGTGGGGCACTAGCTACAGGGGGGCTATATGTAGGACAATGTCTATAGGGGTGGGCTATATATGGGACACTATATACAGGGGGAGCTATATGTGAGGTACTATCTACACGGGGCTATATGTAGGGCACTGTCCACAGGGGTGGGCTAAATGTGAGGCACTATCTACAGAGGTGGGCTATATGTGGAGCACTATCTATAGGGGAAGCTATAGGTAGGGCAGCACGGTGGCTCAGTGGTTAGCACTATTGCCTTGCAGCTCTGGAATTCATATGTGGACACTATCTACAGAGGGCTGCATGTGGGGTACTATCTACAGGGTATTCTATGTAGGGCACTATCTACATAGTCTATATGTGTTCACTATCTACAGGGGGCTATGGGGGCACTTTCTACAGGGGGCTATGGGGGCACAATCTACAGGGGGCACGGTGTGTGTGGGACACAGTGTATGGTACTATTATAATCAGGGACACAGTGTATGGTGCTATTCAAATTAGATGTGCAGTGTATGGCGCTATTATATTTAGACGTGTTGAGAATTTTAACTTCGTTTATAGGTGCAGAAATGTTTTAAAAGTGAGAAATTAAGACATCTGAGTGGAAAACTGCAGAAATGGGTCGTGTCCGGGAGAATTCATCATAGAGGTCTGGACCGGAGGGAGAAGAAAAGATCTAGAATCTGAGACGTCACCGGTGAGTCACTGAATGTAAATGTTTATTCTGCCTCTAATCAGTACTGAAGACACTGTATGATCTGCAGCAAGATGATGGGTGGTATGATTTTTGTTTTTGTGAAACCGCAACTCGCAGCATATCCTTACTATTGTTCGGGCTATGCTGGGAGCTGTAGTTTTACGCCGTACAAACCTATACGGCAGGGGTTGCACTAAATTGAGCTGTATTTGTTCTGGTGTTGTATTTATGTACTGATCTTAGTTCAGGTGCTGTATTTATGTACTGAGCTTTGTTCTGGTGCTGTACATATGAATTGAGCTTTGTTCTGGTGTTGTACATATGTGCTGAGCTTTGTTCTAGTGCTGTATTTATGTACTGAGCTCAGTTCTGGGGATGTCTATATGTACTGAGCTTTGTTCTGGTGCTGTATATATGTACTCAGCTCGGTTCTGGGATGTATATTTGTTCTGAACTTGGATCTGGTGCTGTATATATGGGCTGAGCTTGGTTCTGGAGCTGTAATTATATAGGATATATTTATAATAACAAAATTGCAGGGCAGATGGAATTGTTCTCAATTCATTGTATATTTCATGGGAACCTGTCTGGTAGTTTTAAACCCTTAAACCACCACGCGGTAATACATGACCTCACAATATTTCCAAATGTATGTGTTTTTTCAGATGCAGCAAAATCTTTAAAATCCACTTTTAAAACGGTGCACACTATATGCTAATTACTCATTAAAGGCTCATGGGTCGGTGCCGCTGTCCTGAAGAGTCACATAGTCCTGCCTTCAAAGCCAACTTTCCATGTTTGATTGACATTCCCCTGGCTGATACCTCTTTCTCGGATGTGCCATTGTCTTGTGGCACTATACACAAGGGGGGCTGTGTGGCACTATACACGTGGGGGAGCTGTGTGGCACTATACACATGGGGGAGCTGTGTGGCACTATACACAAGGGGGAGCTGTGTGGCACTATACACAAGGGGGAGCTGTGTGGCACTTTACACATGGGGGAGCTGTGTGGCACTATACACATGGGGAGATGTGTGGCACTATATACAAGGGGGAGCTGTGTGGCACTATACACATGAGGGAGCTGTGTGGCACTATACACATGGGGAGATGTGTGGCACTATATACAAGGGGGAGGTGGGGGTGCTATCTACAAGTGGGGTGTGACACTGTCTATAGGCGGGGCTGTATGGCACATTCTACAGGCTATTTGTGGCACCTGGTGGGGCCCCAGTCAAGAGTTTTCTATGGGGCCCAGTCTTTCCTAGTTACGCCCCTGTATATAGGCCATGTACCTAGCTTCATTATAGGGGCACCATTATAATTGTGCTGTTATGATTGCACAGTGGGTGAACTGGCATTGTTTTGAGGTATTTTGGTTTGCTTTTAGTGGGACTCTGTGGCACATGCTGGATATACCTGCCTCTCTTAAATAAAATCAGTCATCAGTACCAGCCCACGGAATCCAACCACAGAATAGACTTTTATAGACTTGGCAATACATGAAAATAACAACAAATCCCAATCCACCTACATCATTTGACACCAGACACCCTGTCTTCCCACTAGTCACCAGGTCACCTACCTCCCTTTATTTGCTGAAATTGTACCGACTGACACTCTGCCCCTTTTGTTTAGCTGGACATAAGGTAACCTACTGAGCACTTAGCCTTCCTAGTGGATGTCAAGGAATATAACCAAAATTAATTTCCAACAAATGCCAAGAAACCACCAGGGTCTCTGCTTTTATTAGGAAAGTATTTTGATAAAATGAATGTGTGAGTGTGCATTATATCCCCTAAATAATCCAAAACATTATGGAGGAAATGCACCTGGACTAAGAATAGGCATCCCATTGTTTGCACTATTTTACAATTCTGTAGGATATATTTTTCCTGTTTTCTATAGATCACTTTTCAGCTTGTGCTGTATACCCTGAAGGCAGGTTCATCAGAAGGCAGGATTACAATTAAAGGTGTCACCTCTATTATGAGGATGAAAGCCGATAATACAGGATCGACCATTGACCATAAGCAATAGACAAATCACCACCGCACCCTGTACAGTATCCACTGAACATGCCACAGAGCATGCCCACAACAGTCTCCCATAGTTATTGAGCTTTTTTTTTTTGACAATTGTCTCTTTTGTCCCGCTGCCGGCTGTAAAGCAAATCTCTGTAACTGCTATACACAGAGAGCAGGAGATCGGACAAGACGTCTGCCCCATAATCATGTAATGAAAATAGAATTTTTAAAAAATCTATAAATCAGAAAATTAAACAGATTTCTTTTTTTCAGTATATACTTTTACTTTTTTTTACACTGGTAATATGTGCACTGTTCCTATATGTTTAAATAATATCCGAGTGCCATAGGGGTTCAGGCTCTCTATAGATGCCCTTTCATTCTGAAAATAATTGGTGGACCCAGGTGATCTTTTCACTTGTCTCTATGACATATCAGAATATTATTTTGCCTAGATTTCCATTTTAAATGCTAAGTCACATGGTTGAACTTGATGGACATATGTCTTTTTTTCAACCGTACTCACTATGTAATGTCTGACCAGCAAAATTTTTGGAAAACATTTGTTAGTAAGCTACGTATAATAAAGTTGAAATAACTCCAATTATATACTGTACTTCCCAACGATTGATCCCGAATTGCGAGACATTTTATGGTTTACTGTTAAATAGCAAGAAGACAAGGCGTTAAATTATTCCATTTTAGAATGAATGAGCGTAGTTTTTACCCTCTCCTCTAATTAAAACCTTCATGCATCATGCAATTCAGGTGTAAACCTTGCTTCAAGACATTGTAGTATAAAGTTGTATGATGAAGTTAAGGCATAAACAACCTTATTTAACCCCCTTCAGGACAGAGCCTGTTTTGGTATTCAGGAGTCGGACGAAGCCGATTTCTTTCAAATCTGACATGTCGCTTTATGTGGAAATAACTTTAGCATGCTTTTACCTATCCAAGTGATTCTGAGATTGTTTTCTCGTGACATATTGTACTTTATGTTAGTGGAAAAATTTGGTTGATAAATTCAATATTTATTTGTGAAAAACACTAAGATTTAGAGAAAATGTGCAAAAATTAGCATTTTTCTAAATTCAAATGTTTCTGCTTGTAAAACAGATAGTAACACCAGACAAAATAGTTACTATTTTACATTTCCCATATGTCTACTTTATGTTTGCATAGTTTTTTTGAATATCCTTTATTTTCTAGGACCTTAAAACTTTAGAAGCAATTTCTCATATTTTCAAGAAAATTTCAAAAGGCCATTTTTTCAGGGACCAGTTCAGTTCTGGAGTGGCTTTTATGGGGACTTTCTAATATATAAGGCTCTATTATATAATCATCCCATTTTGAAAACTGCATCCCTCAAAGTATTCAAAACAGCATTCAAAAAGTGTTTTAACCCTTTTTAGGCGTTTCACAGGAATTAAAGCAAAGTAGAGGTGAAATTTACAAAATTTCATTTATTTTTTTTTTGCCATAATTCATGTGGAATAAAAAAAATTCTGTACCACAGAAGGTTTTACCCAAGTGCAACTCAATAGTTCTAGGGGTATAGTTAGCATTTTGACCCCACAGTTGTTTTGCTGAATTCATTGGAATTAGTCTGTAACGGTAAAAATCTACTTTTTTTTAATGAAAAAACATAAACATTTTTAATTTTTACAAGGAATAAAGGAGAAAAAACACCCCAACATTTGTAAAGTCATTTCTCGGTAATATGATTACGGTAATATGCCATATGTGGTGATAAACTGCTGTTTGGACCCACAGCATGGCTTAGAAGGAAAGGAGCGCTATTTGGTTTTTGGAGCTTAGCTGAAATGGTTTTCGGGTGCGATGTCGCATTTGCAAGCCCCTGGGAGGCCAAAACAGTGGAACCACATTTGGAAAACTACACCACTTAAGAAATCTATCTAGGGCTATAGTGAGCATTTAGACCCCACAGGTCTTTTGCAGAATTTATTAGAATTAGGCCGTGAAAATAAATATGAACATTATTTCCACTAAAATGTTGCATTTTTTCATTTTCACAAGGGATAAAGGAGGGAAATGCACCTCAACATTTATAAAACAATTTCTCCCGAGTACGGCAATATCCCACATATGGTCATAAATGTTTTTTCATTAGAAATTAATTAAACCTTTCCGGACTGATACATTTTTTTTGCTTTTTTCTTTTTCGTCCCGTCCCCCCCCCCTGCTTTCCAAGAGCCATAACTTTTTTTTTTTTTTTTCATCAGTAGAGTGGTATGAAGAATTATTTTTTTCGTGGGAGGAGTTGTAGTTTCTAGTGACATCATTTAAAGTACCATTTAATGTACTGGGAAACTGAAAATAAAAGTTCTTTGCAGGCTGAAATTGGAAAAAACAGATTCCTCAATTGCTTTTTGGGTTTTGTTTTTACTGCTTGCACCGCGCAGTAAAAATGACAACTTAAATTATTTCTGTGACTCAATACTATTACGATGATACCAAATTCATATAGTGTTTTTTTTAATATTTTACATTGTTTTGTTTCACCATATTCCGAGCAGCATAACTTTTTTTTATATTTTTTGGTCTTTGAGCGATGTGAGGGCTTATTTTTTGCGGGATGAGCTGTAGTTTTTATTGGTACCATATTTTGGTACATACAACTTTTTGAGCATTTTTTATCACATTTTTTGGCAGAGCCAAGGTGACCAAAAAACAGCGATTTTGTAGTTTTAAATTCTTTATTGTTCACGTCGTTCACCGTGCGAGTTAAATAATGGTATATTGTAATAGTTCGGACTTTTACAGACACAGTGATACTCATTTTGTGTATTTTTTTTTACATTACTTCAAAGAAAAAATGGAGAAGGTTTTTTTTTTTTGGACTTTATTTATAATTTTTTTTTTGCTAATCATAACTATTTACTTTTGTTTTTACGCATTTTATTAGTCCCCCTAGGGGACTTGAACCAGCATTCAATAGATAGCTGGTACAATACACTGCAATACTGTCATTTTGAGAGTATGTTCACATGGCCTATTTTCAAACGTAATTCGGGCATTTTACGCCTGAAAAAACGCCCCGAATATGCCTACAAACATCTGCCCATTGCCTGCAATGGGTTTTACGATGTTCTGTTTCCACGAGCCTTTAATTTACGCGTCGCTGTTAAAAGACAGGGCGTAACTTGATGGTTCATCAAAAGAAGTGCATGACACTTCTTGGGATGTTTTTGGAGCCATTTTTCATAGACTCTATTGAAAACAGCTCCAAAAACGACAGTAAAAAACGCCACGAAAAACGCGAGTTGCTCAAAAAGTCTGAAAATCAGGAGCTGGATTCCCTTGAAAACAGCTCCATATTTTCAGAAGTTTTTTGTTAAGCCGTGTGAACATACCCTCACAGGCTCTTGTAACGGCACGATCGCTGTTCCTGTCCGTTAGTTCCGGGTGTCAGCTGTAATACACAGCTCACACCCGCAGGGTATGGCGCGGGCTCAGCGTGTGAGCCCGCTCCATACGTCACCCCCCACACCACCACATGCTATTAAGTCATGGTGCGCAAAGGGGTTAATGCGCAGCGGATGGTGCAGAGTGAAATTACAATTTTCCACTGATATGCCATTTTAGTGTTTGGAGTTTTACTGGTATTTCATTTTATAATGTCGGCTCATATGTAATCTGTGTGGAGTACATCAGTGCATAATAAGAGGGTGTAATAATGGGGTAAATAAATAATAATCCTCAGATATGTGGCCGGTGTCGCACTGATAAATGGTGCCCAATCTTATCTGCTTTTGGAACACTCTGCACATTTTGCATCGCCATATTCTGAGAGCCAGAACCTCTTTATTTTTTTCTTCACCGGAGCTGTGTGAGGGCTTATTTGTTGCCGGACAATCTGTCGCTTTCATTGGTACCATTTTGGGGCACATGCGTTTTTGTTTTTTTTGGCAAGCAAGGTGACCAAAAACCATCAAGTCATCAATGGTTTTTGTTTTTTTTACAGCGTTTACCCTGGCTAAAAATGTCAATTTTATTTTATTCTGCGGGTCGATACGATTACGATGATACCATATGTATATCGTTTTTTTATGTTTTGCAGCTTTTGCGCAATAAAACCACTTCTTTATAAAAAAAAAAAAAAATGTTGTCACCATATTCTGTGAGCCATAACTTTTTATTTTTCAGTCAAAAAAGCTGTGTAAGTGCTTGGTTTTTGTGGGACGGGTTGTAGTTCTTATTGGTACAATTTAGGGGTACATGCCACTTTTTGATCACTTTTTATTTTGCGGTGTTCGCCGTGCAGGAAATGTAACATTATAGTTTTGATCGTTACGAATGCGGTGATACCAAATATGTGTACTTTTTTTAAAGTGTTATTTTTTTTCATATAATAAAAGACTTATTATAGGAAAAAAAACATTTTTTGTTTATCTAACTTATAACTTTTATTTTTACATTTTTTTAAAACATTTTTATTATCATTTTTTTTTACTTTTTTAACTTGTCCCACTAGGGGACATGAAGACTTGCAGCGCTGATCGCTGTTAGAATACATTACACTACCTACGTAGTGTAATGTG
This sequence comes from Rhinoderma darwinii, assembly GCF_050947455.1. NCBI lineage: Eukaryota > Metazoa > Chordata > Amphibia > Anura > Rhinodermatidae > Rhinoderma > Rhinoderma darwinii. The sequence continues at coordinate 346,741,466 of NC_134689.1, forward strand.
TTCTAACTGTGATTGTGATGTGACAGTCACTCTGACAGGAAGCCTATGGGGACCAGCCTCTGGCTGGTCCCCATAGGCTTCTGTACATGGCAGCCCAGAGGCCATTGTCTGGCCTCCGGTTGCCGTGACAACCATCGGCAGCTCCCACAAATACATGTGGGGGCTGTCGATCTGCTCTGAACCTCTTAAATGCGGCGATCGCAATCGACTGCCGTGTCTAAGGGGTTAATTGCCTAAATCAGCAGTGATAAGCCGCTGATCAGCAACATGGAGAGCAGAGCAGATACCCTGCACAGTTAACCGCTGCTGCGGTGTAACTCCTAACGGTTAACTGTTAAAGCACAGACGTAACTGCACGCCCAGGTGCGCGAAGGGGTTAAGGATCTTAAGAAAGGTGTTCATTGTCGGCCTATGTTATCACTGCGTTCTGTTGCCTAGCAACCTGCTTCGGCTCTTGAAATTCTCACTGTACAAAGTTCCAAACGCTAAAAAAAAACGTAGAAAGTACAGATGTAGCCGTCTTTATCTTGAATTTAAACGCATTAAATACACAATGGCAAGATCCTTTATCTTGACTTTTTCAATGACTTTTCAATGGCTTTTGTTGTGTGATATCATGCTGCAGCAAGTTATCAAGAGTCAAGATAAAGATGGCTACATCCGCACAATAATTCTATGCAGGGGCGTAACTAGGAAAGACTGGGCCCCATAGCAAACTTTTGACTGGGGCCCCCTCCTCCGCTGGGTATCACACAACCCCCCCTTGTAGATAGTGCCTCCCTATAGATTCCACTACAGAGCGCCCCCCTATAGATAGCACCATACACAGCCCCCTGTAGATAGCGCCATACACAGCCCCCTGTAGATAACGCCTTACAGCCCCCCTGTAGATAACGTCTTACAGCCCCAAATCCCCCCTGTAGATAACGCCATAAAGCCCCCCTGTAGATAACACCATACAGACCCCACTACATGTTTGATCGCTGGCAGCGATAACGAGAACGGGGGACCGAAAGTCCCCCAAAGTTCTCCATGACAAACCTCGGACTTCCGGCGTCTGCGCAGTTCAATAAAAATGAAAGGAGCGCTGGTCACGCATGCGCACAAGCGCGACCGGTGCGCAATTCATTTCTATGGAGCTGCAGACAGTCCCCGGGAGTCCAAGGTTTGTCATGGAGAACTTCGGGGGACTTTCGGTCCCCCGTTCTCCTTATCGCTGGGCGTCCCAGCGATCACACATTTATCCCCTATCCTGTGGATAGGGGATGCATGTCTTTTGTAGGAACAACCCCTTCAGTGGCGTCGCGCTGTAGCAGCCATAGCGGCTGCTAGCGGCGCCTCTGGCCATGGAGGGGGGCCGTGCTGGCGGGTGGCACGGGCCCCATCATGCTACTACGGCTACGGCTGCTACAGTGGTAGTTACGCCACTGATTCTACGTTTTGACCCAAAACCAGAGAATAACAATCGCACCACTAATTCTGATGATTCCTATTTGTTTTGAACACATTTATTCAATAAAACAACAGTACATTCACAATTATTAATATTTACTTAGCATTTAGAACAAGAAATGAAGAAGGCTTCTTCTACAGTTCAGTCACATCAAGACTCATTCTTCAGACTTGTGTCTGGACAGCCTCCCATTAGTTATGCATATATTCAATAATATTTATGAACATTTCCCCCAAAATAATAAAAAATACCTGTAAATATAAATCCTCTTGTGTAAAGTCTTTTTAATATTCTCTTCAGCCATACTGAATTTCCAAGTAATACCAGTCCTATATACATAATAAAAATAGTAAAAATAATTATAATATAATAATGAAAATTAATAAAACACTCAGGGCTGGCTCCAGGTTGTGTGCGTCCTTGGGCAATAGAATTATAATGGGCCCCCTGTCTTGTCCACTCTCCAATGCATACAGAATCCAGATAAGTCATGTCATACAGAGTCAAGACACATTGTCATACAACATTGTGATAAACAGTGTGATACCAGGTCAGGGCCGGACTGGGACATAAAATTATTCCTGGCATTTTGAAGCACACAGGCCCACATGCTGTCCATTAAATATGTTTGTGCGAATGAAAGTCCACCCTTCATCTATACAAAAACATTGTACATTGTTTTTTATACAACCTAAAATGCTGCCTTTCTGTTTTGCTACTGCGATATTTAATAAATCAATAAATCTCACAAAAAAAAACGCTAAAAGGGAGCAGCATGTGTTGAGCTGAATGTATACACCATATTAAAAACCAAGAATGGGCTGGCACGCTGTCTATCTATGGAGAGCAAAGTCTATGCCCTACAACAAACCGCTAAAACTATCAGAGAAAATAGGGCAAAAAGATTGACATGCACCTGCAAAATTGTATCAAAACTGTAACAATTTTTTTTTATTAACATCAAAAAGGAGATAAAAACGTTGTATACAAGAATTCAAACCGTGATCCATAATAATATACACCGTAAAGTGCGCAAGAACCCCAAAGTAGATCAGACCTGCTGGACACATGAATGGCCCTAATAAGGATCCCATTTCAATACATGTGGCAATTCCTAAAATAGCATAAGATCATAAATAAATGTGACATACAAATGCAAAAAGGCACATACCTAAAACATCATAAGCATAAGGCCCCATGCACACGAATGTGCTTTTGTGGCCGCAATTCGCATGAAAATCCACGGGAGAATTGCGACCCCATTCATTCCTATTGAGCCATGCACACGACTGTGGTTTTCACAGTCCGTGCATGTCCCAGGAGCCCGCACCGCAGCTCATTGAAAACAATGCACTCCGTGGCTGGCCAACCCGAAAATCACGGCTGTGCACATAGCTATGGTCGTGTGCATGAGGCCTAAGACAATAGATACAAGCCCGGCAGAGGGGCGCACACCAAGGATAAAGGTGGATAACAATATACACCTGCACATCGTGCAGGAAAATGGCGTGTGCGTAGGCCTGTGCACATATCCAACACCATACTTGAGACGCAGAGGAGCAGTCGACTCAACTGCACAGGCTCTAGGAAAAATCCCAGTACTAAGCCTGCACAGAGTCAAGGCTCCTCCGTGACAAACTGACAAGGGTCAGTGCATGCGTCCAGACAGTGCATGCCCAAAGGAATAAGTCAAACTCGTAGAAAATGTGCTTGCAGCGAAAAATTGGTGCACTAAATATAATACATCATACACCACATGGATATAAAACACGTGTCCATAATTTATTTATGGGCCGTAAAGATAAATTAAATACTAATATTATTATTCGGTGGATGAAATTAATATGTTAGTAATCCTTACTGTCCAAATTATCATTCTTTATAGTGTCATTATACACTTACACATTAACAACACAGTCATATATAGTGTACACATGAATAATGGAATCATATACAGTAGATCATACACATGAATATTATCATCATATCCGGTACACATGATTGTCCTTACATACGTAGACCTGAATAATAAAACATATACTGTGTACACTAACCATGCCGTTGTCTATACTGTCCACATAAATAATGCTGCTAATATAGATTATACCTCTGAATATACTGTATAAAAATAAAGCCACTATATACTGTACAAATTAACAACACCCCCAAACAAATGTATTAGCGCCGAAACGTGCGTTGGGGCGGACGTTTGCTGTGTTATTTCTCCTGCATCCATTATGGGTATGGTATATCCCTTCGAAATGCATATACACTTCTTTGTGTAATTTTCCTCCTCCATGTCTATACTGTCATGTCATACTGCATGTGCTTATATAGCACCTTTTTGCACTTATACATGCTCATTATATTTTGGTCTATATAGCTCTTTTTGGAGGGCGTTTTATTGCCACATTTTTGTACTTGTACTCCTTTTTATCTGTTGGTCTATGTATTTTTCATTTTATCTCGTGTTTTTATCATGTAATTCAATAAGGATTTTTCTATTTTCGTATATTCTGTCTTCATGGCATCTGCTTCTTATAGGTTTATATAAATTAATAATGCTGCCAAATATATTGTACACTTCGAATAATGCTGCTATATATACTATACACATGAATAATGCGACCATATATATTGTACACATACATAACGTCAATATATACTGTACACATGAATAATACTGCCAAATATATTTTAGACATTTGAATAATGCTGTTATATATACTATACACATGAATAATACCTCCATATATACTGTACAAATAAATAATGCCAATATATACTGTACACATGAATAATACTACTACATACACTATTCAAATGAATAATGCTGCCATATACACAGTACACAAATAATGCCACCATATATACAGCACACATGAATAATGCCACTATATACGGTACATATGAATAATGCCATCATATACACTGTACACATGAATAACGTCTCTAAATACTCTAGCTATAAATAATGCCACTATATATACTGTGTACATGAATAACCTGGGACACGTCACTCACACCTAGGACATTGACTTACATTGAGGTTAATTAGCGTGGCCTCTGTCATTTTGACCGAAAAAAAAAAAATGCAGCATGTAGCGTTATTTTTCACGCCAAATCTGATAAACTGCGACAGGGGCTCCGACGCAGATGTGAGCAGAGCCTAATTTCCCTGCAGCTTCTAGGGGTTTTAGTTTAGACAACAATGGAGAAAGTGCCACTTTATTGTTCGATTATACATTGTTGTTCTACGCTTTCCCATCTCTCTGAGCGTCTTATAAGCGGCCGCATATAGATAAACTTGATCAGACAACCAGAGTTATTAGGTTTCAGTCCGGAGATATAATTAAAGGGATTATACGGGGTAAAGAAAACCAGGCCAAGGGGATGTGGAATAAAATAATAAAAGAAGCATTACTTACCGTTAAAATCCACCACTGCTCCATTGATTCCTGCCAGTCTTTGCGTACTGAGCTAAATCGATGACCTGACGTAGACACATGGTAAAAAACTTGAGGACCGCATCCATCATGGCAACAAAAGTTAAGTGTTTAATAAGACACATCACAATACAAGAAGCTACATTTCGACCCCGCTGGAGTCTTTTTCTTGCTTGAAAAAGATTCCAGCGGGGACGAAACATAGCTTCTTATATTGGAATGTGTAAGGACATGGACCAGTTGTCACGTTCAGAACGCAGCCCCATTTTTCAAATCGGCCGTCTCACTTTAAGTGGTAATAACTCTGGAATGCTTGTACCTATCCAAGCGATTCTGAGATTGTTTTCTCATGACACATTGTACTTTAAGTTAGTGGTAACATTTTGTCGATACATTCAGTATTTTATTGTGAAAAACACCCAAATTTTGAGAAACTACAAAAATTAGCATTTTTCTAATTTTTAAATGTATCTGCTTGTAAGACCGATAGTAATACCACACAAAATAAATGCTAATTAACATTTCCCATATGTCTACTTTATATTGGCATCATTTTTTGAACATCCTTTTATTTTTCTAGGACGTTACAAGTCTTAGAACTTTAGCAGAAATGTCTCACATTTTCAAGAAAATTTCAAAAGGCTATTTTTACAGGGAAGAGTTCAGTTGTGAAGAGATTTTGAGGTGCCCATACAATGCAAATCCCAATAAATCACCCAATTTTATAAACTGAACTCCTCAAAGTATTCAAAACAGCATTTAGAACGTTTATTAACCCTTTAGGCATTTCACAAGAATTACAGCAAATTAGGGATGAAATTTACAAAGTTCATTTTTTTTTGCAGAAATTCATTTTTAATTAATTTTTTTTTCTGTAACACAGAAGGTTTTACCAGAGAAATGCAGCTCAATATTTATTGCCCGCATTCTGTAGTTTTTAGAAATATCCCGCATGTGGCCCTAGTGTGCCATGCCAATTCACTGAAACACAGATCTCCGAAGCAAAGTAGCACCTAGAGGATTTTGGGGCCTTCTTTTTTATTCGTATATATTTTAGGCACAATATCCGGTTTGAAGAGGTCTTGTGATACCAAAACCGTGAAAACACCCCCAAAATGACACCATTTGGCAAACTATACCCCTCAATAAATTTATCAAGGGGTATAGTGAGCATTTTGACCACACCACAGTTTTTTTGCTGAATTTTGTGGAATGAAGCTGTGAAAATGAAAATCTAAATTTTTTTTCCAATAAAACTTAGAAATGTAAAATTTTTACAAGGCATAAAGGAGGAAAAGCTCCCCAACATTTGAAAAGCAATTTCTCCCGATTTATGGCAATACCCCATTAGTGGTCATAAACTGCTGTTTGGACACACGGCAGGGGTCAAAAGAGAAGGATCACCATTTGGAGCTCAAATTTAGCTGGAATGGTTTTCGGGTGACATGTCACGTTTGCAAAGTGCCTACGGGACCAAAATAGTAGGAAACCTCCAAAAGTTACCCCTTTTGGCAAACTACACCCCTTAAAGAATCTATCTAGGGATAAAGTAAGCATTTACACCCTACTGGTCTTTTGCGGAAATTATTGGAATTAGGCCATAAAAATGAATATCAACCTTTTTTCCACTAAAAAGTTGAATATTTTTATTTCCTCAGTGATAAAGGAGAAAAAGCACCCCAACATTTGTAAAGCAATTTTTCCAGAGTACGGAAATACCCCACATGTGGTAATATACTGCTGTTTGGACACACGGCAGGGCTCAGAAAGACAGGAGTGCTATTTGGCATGCAGATATTACTGGATTGGGTTTTTGGGCGCCATGTCGAATTTGCAAAACCCTAAGGTACCAGAGTACAGTGGAAGCCCCCAAGAAGTGACCCCATTTTGGAAACTACACCCCTCAAGGCATTTAACATTTGCCTGGACATATGACAGAGTTCAGAAGTGAAGAGCAACATGCACATTTGGGGTCTATTTTTGTTATTTTCAGAGCATTTGCCCACAATTGCAGGGCTCCGAGGTCAAATCGTAAAACAAGCCCCCAAGTAGTGACTTCCATTTTGGAAACTACACCCCTTGAGGCATTTAATTTTATTTTGCGCCCACAGGTGTTTTTTCACATTAATAATTAATGAGTAGCGGATGGTGCTAAGTGAAAATTGCAATTTTCTGCCGATATGCCATTTTAGTGTACAATATGTTGTGCTCAGTTTGTGCCACCGAAGACACACACCTCGTAAACTGCTAAGCTGGTTCTCCTGGGTATGGCGATGCCATATATGTGGACGTAAACTGCTGTTTGGGCACACTGTAGGGTTAAGAAGGGAGGGAGCGCCATTTGGCTTTTGGAGCGCCAATTTAGCTTGGTAGATGTTCTGTTTTGGGGTTTTGCTGGTATTTCAGTTTATAATGTGGGGGCATATGTAATCTGTGCGGGGTACATCAGGGCATAATAGGAGGGTATAATAATGCGGTAAATCAGTAATATTTAAGAGATATGTGGCCAGTGTCACACTGATAAATGGTGCCCCATCTTATCCGCTTTTGGACAGAACTTTTTTATTTGTCAAAAAAGTTGTGTAAGGGCTTGTTTATTGCGATACGGGTTGTAGTTTTTATTGGTGCTATTTTGGCATACATGGGAATTTATGATTACTTTTTATTTCATGTTTTGAGAGGGGTGGTGATAAAAAAAAAATAGTGATTATGGAATTTTTTTTATTTTTTTTAACATTCTTTATTTTCGGGTATTTTTCAACACAAAGAAATCAAAACAAGCCAGAAATGTACAGCAATACAGAAAATATATGCATCCATCTTACATAGTGGCCAGAAAAAAACACAAAGAGAGCAAAAAACAAGTCAAAAGAAAATAAACAGACTCTATTATACACAAAATACATAAAAGGAGGGAGGTTAATTAAAAAGAGTCCACACAGATCAGAAATAAACTGGGTGGGCTACTGGCAATGACACTTATACCATAAATTGATACATTGTAAATAGCCTGCAGGAGTGAGCCGAAAAGTAAGCGGGAGGGATCCCTATAGCCAGAGTTCGATACTGAGTACTGAGTACCACCTGTCCCACAACCAAAGGGAGCAGATCGTTCTCCCGCCCCTTAAAGTACCTCACCCGGAGCCATGGAAGGACAGTGAGAGGAATCGGCGCCAAAAGATTTTCCAGTCTCACCCACAATTTAGAGTCCGCATGATGGAACCAATCCAAGATCCTAGCACTCACCGCCGCAAAGTAATAGGCCAGACAGTCAGGCAATCCTAGCCCCCCTCTCCGCTTACTCTTGAACAGGGCAGTTTTCGCTATTCGCGGCAGTCTGCCCCACCAAACAAACCTAGCCAGAGCTTTGTTTAACTGAAGAAAAAAAAACCTGGGCAAGACACACGGGACCGTCTGAAAATTATACATTAAACGCGGCACGACATTCATCTTTATCACATTTATCCTATCCAACCACGAAAAATCCTTGGTATCCCATTTGTCTAGGTCAGCTCTAAGAGTCTGAAGAATAGGCAGAAAATTAAGAGAGTAGGAGTCCGCAAGAGCCACAGGTATCTGTACCCCTAAATATTTCAACGAGCCCGTCTGCCATGAAAAAGGATAGTTACTACACACCTGCTGGGCTTCCTCCCCTGACAAGGATATATTCATAGCCTCGCTCTTAGACATATTCATCTTGTAGTTACTATAAAAGTTATATGTTCGGATGGCTTTCATCAGAGGCGGCAATCTGAGGTGAGGACTTGTAATAAAAACAATAAATCGTCAGCAAACGCCGACACCTTAAAATGCATCTCCCCAACCTGCACCCCCCGAATGTTAGCATTATTCCGAACTGCTATCAAAAGATGTTCCATCACCACCGCAAATAGCAGGGGAGACAGTGGGCAGCCCTGTCTAGTCCCATTACCAATCCTAAATGGAGCAGATAGAGATCCATTAACCCTAATACTCACCTGGGGATGATTGTAAAGGGACAATATACGCGTCAACATTAGACGACCTACTCCCATCTGGCTCAGAGCCACCTCCAGAAACCCCCAATCCACCCGGTCAAAGGCCTTCTCCGCATCCAGCGACAAAAGCGTACAGGGAACACTACTCTTCGTCACGTGATGAATGAAAGAGAAGGTCTTCAGCGTATTATCTCTGGCTTCACGCCTTGGGACAAATCCCACTTGATCCGGGTGAATCAGGGATCCCAGAAACCCGGCCAGTCTATTCGCTATCAACTTAGCATACATCTTAGCGTCTGTGTTGATGAGAGAGATTGGCCTATAGTTCGCACAATGTTGCGAATCCCTACCCCCTTTCGGGATGACCGTGATATGAGCCTGCAAAAACGAATCAGGGAACTTCACCTGTTCCGAAATGGAATTAAACGACTCTTGCAAAGGCGTTACCAAGTCCTCTGCCAGGGATTTGTAAAATCCCGCCGTGTACCCATCGGGCCCCGGGCTCTTCCCCGCCGGTAACACTGTAATAACCTGCAGTAACTCCTCTCTGGTGAATTGCAAATTCAGGCCCCCAGCCTCTTCTGGAGACAACCGAGGCAACACCGTCTCCCTGATATACTCTGCTAAAGATAGCGGTGATTCGGGAGGGACATTACCCAGAGTGGGAGAGGGCAGGCTATAAAGGGAGGAATAATACTAGCAGAAGGCCGAAGCTATATCCTCCGTCTTAAACGCCAATTCCCCCGCTACAGTTCGTATAGAGGGTATAAAGGAAGACGCCCCCGCAGTGCCCTTGCCAACGCCTTCCCCGCCTTATTACCCCACTCATAATAATAGCGGGAGCACACCTGACGGAGCCTAGCACTATGCTTGTCCAGCAGAAGTTGAATCTCATGGCGAGTCTTAGTTAGTTCCCTAAGTGTGAGTTCTTGCAGCGTCTGTTTATGCTGGGATTCTAGGGACTGCACTCTAACTAAAAGCGCCTGCAGCTTCGCCCCCCTCTCCCTCTTGAGGCGAGCTCCATGCTTGATGAGTACCCCCCGAAGCACACATTTAAGAGCCTCCCACTTCACCGCCGGGGCTGTGTCATCTCTAGCATGATCCCCCCTAAAATTCTCCACCGTTTGTTTCAACTCTATCATACACAATGAGTCCTTCAGCAAAGATTCATTGAGGCGCCAGGTAAATTCTCTGTGACGCTGCGTTGAAAAGTGCAGTACACAAGACACCGGAGCGTGGTCAGAGAGAAGCATACTGCCAATAGAAGTCTTTTTCACAAAAGACAATAGACTATGGTGAACCATAACGTAATCTATCCTGCTGTAAGAGTTATGGGCAAACGAATAGAAAGTGAAGTCCCTATCGTCCGGATGGGTCATCCTCCACGAATCACAAAGCCGCATATCGCTGAGCCTCTTCCTCAATTTGTTCAACTTATTGTATGCCAGAGAAGTCCGCCCAGAGGACGTGTCAAGCAAAGGATTAATGGCCAGATTAACCTCTTAAGGACACGGACAATTTTAGCCTTGAGGACAGAGCTATTTTTTTTACATTTCCCTCTTTGCATCCCGACGCTCATAACGCTTTTATTTTTTGTACGACGTAGTTGTATGAGACTTTGTTTTTTGCGGGACGAGTTGTACTTTATGTAGGTACCATTTTTTGGTACAAATACATTATCGTTTAATTTCTATAAATTTTTAATTAGATTAAAATGCTGAAAAAAAGCAGTTGCGCAGCAGTTTTAATATTTATTTTTTTACACCATACACCGATCATAATAAATAATGGTATACATTTGTTGTACAGGTTGTTACGGTCGTGGCGATACCAAATATGTCTATATTATTTCATGTTTTGAGACTTATATTTTAAAAAGTTTATTTAGTATAAAAAATTTGGGTTTCTGTGTATTTTATTTACGTTTTATTTATTTATTTACCATAATTATTTTTTTACATTCATTTAACTTTTTTTTTTAATCCCATAAAGGGTTTTATCATTTTGATTTTGTAACTTTAATGTACTGGCATATATCTATATGCCAGTACATTAGCCTGTTACTGATTGTACACAGGCAGTTGTTAGGGCATACCTCAGTATGCCCTAACAACAGGAAATATGTTCAGGCAGCCCTGGGGTCCTTCACTGGACCCTGGGGTCCTTCACTGGACCCTGGGCTGTGTGGCCATACGAGTTGTGGGCTTTGATCGCGTCACAGTTATTTTCTGTGACGCGATCAATGTGCAGTCCCCTCTCTTTGAACGCCGCGATCAGATGTCATCGCGGCGTTCAAAGGGTTAACAGCGGAGAGAAGATGTTTCTCTCCGATCCGCTGTCAGAGCGGGGCCGTGGCTGTGTATTACAGCCGTTGCCCCGCTCTCGATCGCGCGCACAGACGCGCGCAGGGACTGCTGTCACACAGGACGAGTATGCTCGTCCTAATGCGCGAAGTGCTCGCCGCTCAGGACGAGCATACTCGTCCTGTGTCGGCAACCAGTTAAAGTCCCCACATAGGATAGGTGCGCCCGACGAAAAAGCGCTCAACTCTTCCAACATCTTTAGGAAAAAAGGAACTTGGTTAGTGTTAGGGGCATAAATATTGGCTATCTTGACTGTGCGGACCCCTACCTCACATTTCAGAAAAATAAATTGTGCCTCAGAGTCCACATAGGTATCCATCACCCTACCCTGAAAAGACTTGTGCAGGAAAATAGACACCCCCCTAGTCTTGCCATTCAGATTACTGCAGTGGTATCCCACCGGGTAATATTTATTACGAATGATTGGAACCTGATCCGCCCAGAAGTGGGTTTCCTGAACACAAAGTATCTGGATCCTCTGTTTATGTGAAGCATACAAGATCTGTGACCTCTTCTCCGGAACATTAAATCCCTTCACGTTCAGGGATGAGATGGTGAAATCAGTCATTATCCGTGAATTCAAAGAGAACCAAGATGCATCTAATCACAAAATACCTGTGTTCGCCAGACACTGCCGCCGTGCCCACCATCCCGTCAAAGACATCAAGTACATTACAAACCTTCCATGTATACATTGTATTACCAAAGAATAGCATAAAAAGCATAAAATGGATAATAAGAGGAAAGAAAAAACAAACAGATGACAAGTAAAACATCCTGTCACAACAATATACTAATTTGTGCCACTCAGCACCTGTATCACTGGTTAGAACCAGTCTAGTCTCAGCGATATTCCTATGTGGGGGTCACAGAGGACTACCTTCAAACAGTACACTGCTACCTGATAACAGAAAGTATAGATACCGAACTAAACTCCACAGCCTCTAATATCAACGTCTGCTGAACCAATTACGTAAAGGGACAGACCTCTCTTATGCTGATGCAAACAACCTACGGGGACTATAAATGCCTATCATAAGCCCACGACGGGACGTGTCTATCCGCCCTAGAGCCTAACTTTGCATAGTATATCTAAACCAGAGCCCTACATCCGTCCAACAGAGAATAATAACATTGCTTTTCGCAGACTCACTAAAATGACGGGCTCTGGCATCCCTGCATGGGTGAACACCTGCAATGCAACAGGGTTAAAGAGAAAGCATATAAATCACATCAGCGCTCCCGAAATCTTGACGGGGACGCTCTCTGACGCTATCGTGGTCTCTGCGGCAACGGTGATCCAGATCTCTCCCGCCTCCCAAGCGGCGGCGCTCACGGCCCCTGAAAAGTATCCAGTTGGAAAGTCTCCCAGTCCGGCAAGGAGATGACAAGCAATCCAAGGGCCCTCAGAAATCCCGGAAGTTCCGCGTGTGTATGCAATGAGACAGTTCTGTCCTCCACTCGCACATGCAGGGCAAAGGGGAATCCCCATGAATACGCTATCCCCCGTTGTTGCAACACGGAAAGCAAAGGGCGCATCAGCCCACACTGCCTCAAGGTGCGTCTCGCTAGATCCGGAAACAGGAGCAGTTTTGCCCCATCGAAATCAATCTCGGCCTTTAATCTCGCCTTCTGCAGAATCTTCTCTTTTAGGCCATAATAGTGGATACGGCAAATTACATTGCGTGGTCTAGTAGCATCAGCACTCTTCGGACGCAATGCCCTGTGAGCTCTATCTATTTCAATATAGGTATCCACGGGGCGATTAAGCAAGGTGTTGAAGATACCCGTCAACGTCGGCATTAAGTCAGCAGTTCTAGTTGCTTCCGGCAGTCCTCTCAGGCGTATATTATTCCTCCTGTTCCGGTTTTCCAGGTCGTCCAGCTGCCCTTGCAGTTGTCGCTGCTGTGAGCCTGAAACTCTCTGCGCCTCCGTAAGCTGTTGTATAGCTGCAGACACAGAGTCCTTCCATGATTCCAATGCACCCACCTTAGCTCGCAAGGCAGTTACTTCAGATTGTACCACGTGTAAATCCCGGCGCCACGCTACTTTCAGATCGGCAGCCATCACCTCCATGTCCCTCTTTGAGGGGAGAAGCGCCAGCAAAGCTTGTAATTCCGGGTGACCCCTGAGTGTCTGGGACGCCCGGTCCGGCGGCGGTAGATCTCCCATCAGACTCCCACCACCAGAGGAAAGTGGGGAGGACCTCTCTCCCACAATCCCCCTAAGTCTCTGCCGCCTGCAGGTTTCTGGGGTTATCCCCCCTTCTTCCGAGGAGTACTCCTCTCCCTCCTCTTCCCCAGGCTCGGCCTGAGCCTGATCAGACCTCTGGTCCGACATCGTCCCCGGGTCTGCCATCAGGGCCACTGCTCCCAGGTCCCTCCCGGTGACGTGCACAAGAGAACCGGCTTATGCACTGCCTCTCACCTCCCCAGCGCCATTCTCCTGCGCCACTGCAAAGCTCCGGTGTCGGCAGATGCAGGTAAGCGACATCCCCTACTGTTGATGCCCTCTCCTCTTGCTCCTCCATCTCCTGTGTCAGCGTCCTCCTCTGCCTCACCGCAGACTGGGCCTGCCCGCGTCTGAGGGATGGCTCGGCATCCGCCATCTCGTGCGGTGGCTCACCCCGGTCCTGGCCGCCGCCATCTTGGATCCTCCTCGAAGCCCCTACCGACTCGGGTAACCGACCTTCACTCCTCTCCCGGCCATCACCCCCAGTCAGGGAGCCGGGGGCCTGTGACTCTGCTCGCTCTGCCTCCAGGGACAGCAGCTCCTCCAGGCTGAGAGCTAGCCGGGCAGGGTTGCACTCCATGCTTCCAGCCGGCGGCTCCATCAAAGGCGGCATCACGGCTCCTTCCGAGCTCGACTCCCCGGCTGCCAGCGGCAAAAAAAAATTTGAGATCAGGGAATTTGCACCCCCTTGTGTCTGGGTACCCCGTGGGGCCTTTTTGGAACGTGTTTTCGCCATTTACAGTGAAGGAAATAAGTATTTGATCCCTTGCTGATTTTGTAAGTTTGCCCACTGTCAAAGACATGAACAGTCTAGAATTTTTAGGCTATGTTAATTTTACCAGTGAGAGATAGATTATATTAAAAAAAATAAACAGAAAATCACATAGTCAAAATTATATATATTTATTTGCATTGTGCACAGAGAAATAAGTATTTGATCCCTTTGCCAAACAAGACTTAATACTTGGTGGCAAAACCCTTGTTGGCAAGCACAGCAGTCAGACGTTTTTTGTAGTTGATGATGAGGTTTGCACACATGTTAGATGGAATTTTGGCCCATTCCTCTTTGCAGATCATCTGTAAATCATTAAGATTTCGAGGCTGTCGCTTGGCAACTCGGATCTTCAGCTCCCTCCATAAGTTTTCGATGGGATTAAGGTCTGGAGACTGGCTAGGCCACTCCATGACCTTAATGTGCTTCTTTTTGAGCAACTCCTTTGTTGCCTTGGCTGTATGTTTCGGGTCATTGTCGTGCTGGAAGACCCAGCCACGAGCCATTTTTAATGTCCTGGTGGAGGGATGGAGGTTGTCACTCAAGATTTGACGGTACATGGCTCCATCCATTCTCCCATTGATGCGGTGAAGTAGTCCTGTGCCCTTAGCAGAGAAACACCCCCAAAACATAATGTTTCCACCTCCATGCTTGACAGTGGGGACGGTGTTCTTTGGGTCATAGGCAGGATTTCTCTTCCTACAAACACGGCGAGTTGAGTTAATGCAAAAGAGCTAAATTTTAGTCTCATCTGACCACAGCACCTTCTCCCAATCACTCTCAGAATCATCCAGATGTTCATTTGCAAACTTCAGACGGGCCTGTACATGTGCCTTCTTGAGCAGGGGGACCTTGCGGTCACTGCAGGATTTTAATCCATTACGGCGTAATGTGTTACCAATGGTTTTCTTGGGGACTGCGGTCCCAGCTGCCTTGA
The DNA here is from genome assembly GCF_050947455.1 of Rhinoderma darwinii. Taxonomy (NCBI): domain Eukaryota; kingdom Metazoa; phylum Chordata; class Amphibia; order Anura; family Rhinodermatidae; genus Rhinoderma; species Rhinoderma darwinii. The sequence goes on from NC_134689.1 coordinate 346,756,646, forward strand.
GATCATTAACAAGTTCCCCCCGTGTAGTTTTTGGCTGAGCTCTCACCTTCCTCAGGATCAAGGATACCCCACGAGGTGAGATTTTGCATGGAGCCCCAGATCGATGTCGATTGACAGTCATTTTGTATGTCTTCCATTTTCTTACTATTGCACCAACAGTTGTCTCCTTCTCACCCAGCGTCTTACTTATGGTTTTGTAGCCCATTCCAGCCTTGAGTCAGACTGATTAATTGAGTCTGTGGACAGGAGTCTTTTATACAGGTAACCATTTAAGACAGCTGTCTTTAATGCAGGCACCAAGTTGATTTGGAGCGTGTAACTGGTCTGGAGGAGGCTGAACTCTTAATGGTTGGTAGGGGATCAAATACTTATTTCTCTGTGCACAATGCAAATAAATATATATAATTTTGACTATGTGATTTTCTGTTTTTTTTAAATATAATCTATCTCTCACTGGTAAAATTAACCTAGCCTAAAAATTCTAGACTGTTCATGACTTTGACAGTGGGCAAACTTACAAAATCAGCAAGGGATCAAATATTTATTTCCTTCACTGTAGGTGCCCAATCTGTCCCTTTCTAGCACAGGCCTGAGGAGAGCTCTCTCAAGCAGGTCTGCTCTCCAGCTCGTCCAGCCACGCCCCCGATGGCATTGTTTTTTTTTTTTGTTTTTTTTTGCGGTGTTCACCGTGTGGGAAAAATAACATTATAATTTTATAGATTGGGTTGTTATGGACGCGGATACCAAATATGTGTACTTTTTTTTTAACGTTTTCATTTTTTTCCTATGATAAAAGGTTTATTATAGGAAAAATGGCAGTGTTTGTTTTTATTAACTTGAAACTTTTTTTATTTTTACACTATTCAACTTTTTTTTTTTTGTCCCACTTGGGAACTTGAGGGCCTGCACCTCTGATCGTTACTCTAATGCATTGCACTACCCACGTAGTGCAATGCATTAGAGCTGTCAGTCATTCACTGAGAGCAAGCCTATTCGGTCACATCTGTGAGCGGGGCCTAATAGGCTATCGTACGTGGCAGACCAGGAGGCTATTATCAGGCCTCCGATTCCCATATCAACAGTCAGCATCGTCACGATCACATTGTGTCTATGCCGATCGCTACAAACCACTAAGATGCCGCAATCGCGGCATCGAAGGGGTTAATGGCAGGGATCGGAGCTAGCTCCGTTCCCTGCCGTTACAGCACGGTGTCAGCTGTAACATACAGCTGACACCAGCGGCTGATGTCACAGGCTCCGTTTCTGAGGCTGCGCCATCTTGTTACTGCAGCTGGATTACTTTTAGGCCCCGACTCCAGGCGGGACCTAGCAGGCGTCCGTTCTAGGCAGACAGGAGGCCATTGTTAGGCCTCCGGTCTGCCAGACCAGTCATCGGAACCCCGCAATTTCATTGCAGAGTTCCGATCTGCTTGTAAACATAGATGCAGTGCTCGCTTTTGAGCGCTGCATTTAAGTGGTTAATCGGCCCGATCGGAGGCTAGCTCCGGTCCTGGTCTTGAAGCAGTGATAGCATTAAGCTATCACTTCTTTAAAACTGTGTCTGCAGACGCGTCTGCCGACACATTACCCTGTTAACGCAAACTGATGTACTATTACGTCATAGTGTTAACAGTCCACCGCCCGTGATGTAATAGTACGTCACAGGGTGTTAAGGGGTTAATGAACACTTAACTTTTGTTGCCATGATGGATGCTGTCCAAGTTTTTTACCATTTAAGGAATGTCTGGATGGGATTTCTGGATATGCAATTTGCATCTCCTTTGCCTTTGAGTGGGGAGCTCCTGTTTCAGTGAGTGCTGTGGAAACCCACTCCTTTTCAAAGTAACGTAGACACGTGACTGCTGCAGTCACTACTGAGGTCAGTGATTGACTGCAGTGGTCACGCGTATAAACACAACACTGTAAACAAAGACTGGAGGGGATTAACAAGCTGTGGCGCTGGAGTGGCATGGATGTAAAAGGTAAGTAATGCTTTTATTGTTGTATAACATCCCCATGTTTGTTTGTTTTTTCCTTGATCCCAGATAATCCTTGAGTAACGGACATCCAACCCACCCTCTGTGCACCAGCCCATCTGGTGCACAGTGGTCTCCCAGAACTGCCAGGTGGCCGTTCTGGCACGGTACAAGGTAAATAGTGAAACACAACCTCACAGCACTAAAATGAAATGACTATAAAAGAATATATAAATTGCACCATACAGTGTATGGTACCATTGTGCAATGCCCAAATAGTTCTACGATTTCAGTATCTCATTCATGAACACTCACTTCATAGACACATGAACATATACATATACATATACTCACTACAGATGCAGCTAGGCTTTTCTAACCTATAGCAAAGATTTAGGCAGAGTAACTTGTTGGCATTTGACTTGGCCCGGAAGTCCCCGCTAGCTATAAGCTTGCAGAAAAGAGACTGTTAAATGTAAAAAAATTAATATATTTATAGTATATAGACACCTTTTGAACTGACATTTATTTTATTGTTCATTTGCCTGGCAAATGCAAAATCAAGCAACTTTATAAATAGTCATCAAAAATTTCTACCATTTTGCTGCTATAGAGTCTTGTAACTCTGTCATCTAGCGGGTTGTCCTGATGCTTCTGACATAGACCCGACAGCACACTGCTACCGGCTGTGTCTGCTATCCCTGCCTCTCCCTTTTCTCAGTGTTTAAGATATCAGCAGGTAGAGGGAGAAGGTTGTACATGGCAGATCAGTGTGTGGGGAAAGTATCCAAGTTTTCAGGGAGGGTAGTTCGCACAAGCTGAACTGTATCAGCATGTAGATAGGGAGAAGAGCACACACACCTAGCAGTTTGCAGAGATCACACAGGCTGTGTTTAAGTGTAGAGTGAGAGACTGTGCAGGGGGGCGGGGGCTTCACACACTCCTCGACATCACTGCATGGGCTGTAGAAGGAGAAACTAGTACAGGAAAGAAACTTTGCTGATACAAGAGAGCTAGGGTAAACAGCAGCATCCTGGACTCACATAACTCTCACATTTAGAATGTGTTACTGGGAGGGACCCATTCACAAAAGAAAAGTCTGAAACTAGGAGCAGGATGTACACTTAATAGTGAACAATGCTACAATGACAGTAATAAATGTAATCTCTGATTGCCTGCAACTCTTTGATTTAATAGAGTACTTATTTAGATTTATTCACTAACTTCTTGATAATTCTACACAGAGACTTCTTTCTTTACATTACATGTATGAATGTGTAGTGATTTTGTAGCAAGCAATTGGTGCATGAAGGGGACAAGAAACCAGCGAACTAATGATTTTATTTACTTTTGGAGCCAAAGCATGCCAAAGGACCCTTGTCCTTTCTGCCAACTATGTGAATAATGTGCCCCCTGGCTGAGAGAACAGATGGATTAATGCTAGCCAGCTGGAGCTGACTGGACAGCAGGAAGACAGTCATAGGTGGGCAGAGGTTGGATGAGCCGCAATTAGGTTGGGCACAGCATCTGCTCAGTAACCTGTGGAAATTAAGTTTTGTCCAAGGTAACATATGCTATGGGAAACGATGACTCAGATATTGCCTGAAGGCTTCGACAGTGGATGCCAACATTAAGGATCACAGTCAAATCACAACTTTCATTTACCTCTGTGTATCACATATTATTCATCTTAATGTGCTCATAGATATGTTTCATAGGGAACTGCTATATTTATATCTATCTATCTATCTATCTATCTATCTATCTATCTATCTATCTATCTATCTATCTATCTATCTATCTATCTATCTATTATTTTATTTTTTTTAAAAGCAGCTCCGATTAATCTACCTAGTGTAGCATAAGGGGAAAATCCTTACAAGACATTCTAATAGCTTCCCTTAGTAGTATAAAAAAAAATTCCAAGTATTAGGCCAAACTCCAGCAAAAAAAGTGAAGGATCTTTTTATTCCCTCATATGCATTTGAGTGAATAAAATTATTCTTCATCCTTTCACTATAACCGGAGTGCTGCCTCATATTTGGAATAATGAAAAATTCCAAGGAAAGTCCCTTTCATTTGGCATACACTGTATAACACTTACACTTGGGCATACTGTAAGGTCAAATGCACAAAATGCGTATTATGCGTGGATTTGTGGCGCATATTTTTGGATAGCAAATTTGCAGCGTAATACAGAACCAGTAAAGTGAAATGAGATTTCAAAAATCTCATCTACACGTTGCAGGTTTTTTTTCTGTACAAAATTGATCTGCGGTGTCTGCAGCATGTCAATTTAAAAACGCACCTATTTCTGCAACAAAACGCACATAAAAACGCATAAAAAAAGCACCATGAAATTTTTTGCACCAAATTCCGCAACATGTGCATTTAGCCTAAGTACTGTGACAACTAAGGGACAAGTTTGCTCACAGTATCACCATCTCCGGAGTAAGATGGTTGGCATACTAGAAGAGATTCACTCCAATGCAGCGGATTAGTTTAAAAATGTCCGCAACCAGCATTATTATCTTCACACATGGCAAAACGGTTTTACAATACATTGTAAAATACCCATAGCAATCTAGGCTCTAACTAAACATATAGCTTCCCTAGCTATCTGGTGAAAGCAGTGGCAGATTGAGTAGACCATAGGCCCTGGGCAGTTCCCCAAACTTGGGGCCCCCCTTCCCCATCACCGCTTTTCCGTGTCTCCTGGACTAGACAAAGACTTTATGTGGAATACAAGGATTTCCTACAACAGACCTGTCAGGAGAAGGAACAGACCCTCTATAGATCCAGTGGCTCTCAAGTGATGTCTTCTCTGATGGGAGTCGTTCTCTTTTCTTCTCCATCTGACACAGACTGTTCTGGTGACTTCTCCTGATGACTGCAGAGTTTCCTGATGAGAATCATTGCCCCTCGCTTCTGCAGCCATTTCCAGCCTCTATAGAAACACACAAATTCAGACACCAAGGCCCAGGTCCATACATTAAAAGGGTTGTCCGGGCGTGGACCAGTTTTTCATACTGATGACCTATCCACAGGATAGTTTATCAGTATATGATCTGTAGGGGTCCGATATCCGGACCCCGCACTGATCAGCAGTTGTGGCTGCCTCCGTGCACCGGATGTTGTTCAGTGTTCAGTGCCTGTAGTGTTGGAAGCAGATGGCCCCGTATACTGCATAGCGACCATGCTGCAGAACTTCACCTCTGCTTCTATTCACTTGAATAGGAGCAGAGCTGCAGTACTGCAGCTCAGTCGCTATACTGTGACCAGAGCCATCTACTTCCAGCACGGGCGGTGCCCGGAGGCAGTCAGAACAGCTGATTGATGCAGGGTTTGGGTGTCAGACGCCCACCGATCATATACTAATGACCCATTCTGTGGATAGGTCATCAGTATGAAAAAATGATCAGTGCCCGGACAACCCCTTTTACTCAGACTAATAAATTCAGAACCCAGACCAGACCCTAGAATACAAACAGACCCCAGACCTTCTACACTATTGCAGTCCTCAGACCAGACACCAGAACAAGCACTCTAAAGAAATACAGACCCTTGACAAGACCCCCTAAATACAGGCATTGGACCAGCCCCTTAATACAGACCCCGGACCTGATCCCGTAAAATAATTATGACCCCAGACCTGACTCCATAAACTAATACAGACTCCAAACACCTAAATACAGGCCCAAGACTCCCTAAACTAATACAGACCCCAGACCCCTATATACACAGACCGCTAAATATAGGCGCCCTAAATACAGACCCCAGACCTGACCCCCTAATCTAATAATTAACCTAGACCTGACTCCCTAAACTAATACAGACCCCAGACCAGACCCCTAAATACAGACCCCAGACCCCTTAAATACAAACCCCTTAAACTAATCCATCCCCTTATACTTACATAGCATCTCAGTTTTCTCTCTGGTGTTTTGCTGCTTTTGTAGGACCCGCAGCCATGTGACCTGCAGGCAGGGCCAGCCTTAGGATAGATGGCGCCCCTTGCAGAATTATCTTTTGGCGCCCACCCCATCATAAAAAATAATGTCCCATAAAAAAAGTATAATGCCCCCCATATAATGCCCTATATAATGCCCCCACACAGTATAATGCCACTTTAGTGCCCCCATACAGTACAATAATAATATTTAAATATAATATATTATAACCCCTTCAAGGACACATTATTTTGTCCTCTAATTGTGCTCACACAATAGTATGCCCCTTAAGTGCCACACACAGTATATTGCCACCTGTAGTACCCCTACACAGTATAATGTCCGCTTAGTGGCCCCCACACAGTATAATGCCCCCCTCCCCTGGCTGCCACACACAACCCCACCCCCCGCTTGTAGATCGTGCCCCCTGTAGATTGTGCCATACAGAATTCCTGTAGACAGTGCCATATTACCCCACCTCCCTCTTGTAGACTGTGCCATACATCCCCCCACCTCCCCCTTGTATATCGTGCCCGAAACAAAAAAAAATTGCACTCCACTAGGCCCCGTTCCCATGACTAGCTGAGCTGCTTCACGACGGGATCCTTGCGTAGGCTGGCATGATCCTGTAGCCTAGTACAGCGTTTCCCAACCTTTTCGGACTCTAGGCACCACTGGAAATATAAAATTTCGTCAGGACACCCCTACCAAAAATTGTTTAGAGGAAGACCGAAAACGACTAAAAACAAGCACTACACTCTTAGGGTATATTCACACAGCATTTTTTGTAGGGCAAAAAAAAAATCAGCCTGTCACTCACAGATGCCCCCTGTAGATAGTGCAACACAGACCCCCGGTAGGTAGTGCCACACAGCTCCATGGTAGGTTGTGCCACACAGCCCTCTTGTAGATAGCACGCCCCCCTTCCTCTAGAGAGCGGCACTGTAGCTCCCTGAAGGAGCGGAATCCCCCTGTGGCCGGGGATCCTGCTCCTGGAGTGCTACGCTTGATATCTCTGTCCATATATGGACAGTGACATCAGGGGCAACTCCTGAAGCGGAATCCCGGTCCACAGCATTGCCGACACTGTGACCGGGGATTCCACTCCAGGAGAAGCCCCTGTCGTCTGTGTCCATTTAAGGACAGTGATGCAATTTTGCCACGGCAATTACGAGACAAAACTGCAATGTACTTTGGCTGACCATAGGCCCCCCGGGAGGTTTGGGCCCTGGGCGGCCACCTAAAACGCCCCTATTATGATCCGCCATTGGGTGAAAGGCCCAGCAGCTCAAAACAAACATTTATTTTCAATGCCTGTCTTCTCCAGGCTAGGACCTTTTGGCTACTCTCCCTCCCCAGACTGAGAGCACCTTCTGAATGCCTTACACCTGTCTTTAACCCCTTCCCGACATTTGTCACAAGTATACATTGTGGAAAGCTAGTGTTTCCCGGAATATGTTGTATACTTACGACAAATGGATGTCACGGGCTCAGAAGCTGAGCCTGTGCCATCAACCGCGGGTGTCAGCTGTATGTTATGTTTTGCCGAGTACAGAAGCCTCCTAGGCACAGCCCAGAGGCGGGCCTAAAAGGCTTCCGGTGTCGACAAGAAGATGGCGCAGGCTCAGAAGCTGAGCCTGCGTCATCTGTTGAGGGTGTCAGCTGTATGTTAAAGATGACATTCTGCTGTAACGGCAGGTACCGGAGATATCTCAGATACAATCCATTAACCACTTAGATGTATCGGTAAAAAGTGACCACTGCATCTAAGGGGTTTGTAGCCAATCGGCAACCCCGCGATCGCAACCAGAGGACTAACAATGGCCTCCTGGTCTGCCAAGCACGAAAGACTATTAGGCCCCGTCCCGAAGTGAAGCCTAATAGGCTTGCTGTCAGTGAAAAACTGACAAGTCTAATACATTGCATTACATAGGTAGTGCAATGTGTTAGAACAGCAATCAGACAGTTGGACCTTCAAGTCCCCTAGTGGCACTAAAAAAAAAAAAAGATAAAAAAATAAGTTTCAAGTAATAAAATAAAATAATTGCCCTTTTTCCCTTATCAAGTCCTCTATTATTGAAAATAATAAATAAAACATACATAATTGGTATCACCGTGTCTGTAACAGCCTCAACTATAAAAAAATATGATGTTATTTACCCCATGCGGTGAACTCCGTAAAAAAAATACTAAAAACCAATGCCAGAATTGCTGTTTTTTGGTCACCTTGCCTTCCAAAAATTAGAATAAAAAGTGATCAAAAATTTGCATGTATGCAAAAATGGTACCAATAAAAACTATAGCTCGCCCTGCAAAAAATAAGCCCTCATACAGCTCTATGGATAAAAAAAATTGCGTGATGGTGCTCAGAACATGGCGACAGAAAAATACATTGTTTTTACAAAAGTAATTTTTTCGTAAAACATAAAAAAAAGAGTATAAATTTGAATCATGCTGACCCGCAGAATAAAGTTAAAATGTCATTAATAATGCATGGTGAGTGCTGTATAAAAAAAATCCTAAAAATGCCATAATTGTTGTTTTTTGGTCACCTTGCCTCCAAAAATATAGGATAAAATGTGATCAAAAAGTCGCATGTACCCCAAAATGGTACCAATAAAAACGGCAGCTCATACCACTATGTCTATTAAGAAAAAAATAAGTTATGGCTCCCATAAGTCATGAAAGAAAAAAATATGCAGTTGTGCAGGCCTGAGAGGAAGATTTCTTCTGTTTCAAGAGATGATTATCAAGTCCCTAAAATTAGCTAACCATGAAGGGGAGGGCTCAAACATATATGCTGGAGGCAAGACAACACTTTTCCAGCAAAATTCTCCAAACTGCAAAGGTGCAGAGTGTGTACCAAAAGGGGGATAAGAAAGGACACCAGGACACTGGCCTGTGCATAAAGGATTGCTTCAAAGTGTACCACACATCTATGGGTTATTTTATTGTTTTTTTTTCAACTCTATTATTATACCACCAATACCCCAAACAAAACTACTACCAAGCAAAATCTGCACTCCAGAAGTCAAATGGCGCTTCTTCCCATCTGAGCCCTACACTGTGCCAAAACAGCAGTTTACTTCCACATATATGGCATCACCATACCCAGGAAAACTCTTAACAATTTTTGGGGTGTTTGTCTCCAGTGGCACAACATATTTGCCACTGAATTGGTATATCTAGGGAAAATGTTAATCTTTTACTTTGTACCATCCGCAGCACATTCATTTATTGAAAAGACCTGTTCGGTCAAAATTTTCACTACACCCCTTAATAAATGCCTTGAGGGGTGTAGTTTCCAAAATGGGGTCACTTCTCTTGGGTTTCTTTTATTTCTTCACATCACAGCCTCTGCAATTGTGAACCAATACTTTGTAAACCGCCAAATTGGGCCTCAATTTTGCATTGTACTCTTTTACTCCTGAGCCCTGTCATATGTCCAGGCAAAAGATTAGGGCCACATTAGGGTATTTCTAAAGCTGGCAAACACAGCATAATAATTAGAGATCTGTCTTTTCATGCTGGCACAAGCTGGGCACCAAGTATTGGACACAGAAATGGCAAATTTATCGAAAAAAATTGGCAGTTTCACTCTGCAACATCAAGTGCACACTCATTTCTAGAAAACACCTGTGAGGTTAACATGCTCACTACACCCCTAGGTGAATACCTTGAGTGGTGTAGTTTCCAAAATGAGGTCACTTCTGGAGGGTCTTCACTGTTGTGGTACCGCAGGGGCTTTGCAAATGCGACATGGAGCCTAGAAACCAATCCAGTAAAATCTGAACTACAAAATCCAAATGGCAGTCCTTCTCTTCTGTGCCATTCCGTGTGCCTAATCAGCAGTGTATGACCACATATAGGGTATTGCTATACTCGGGAGAAATTGCTTTTTCTCCTTTTTTTTTTTGTTCAGAAAATCATTTTTTTTTAGCTAAAACTGTCTTATTGGAAAAAAATATGTATTTTCACTGCCCAATTCTAATAAAATCTATGAAACACCTGTAGGGTCAAAATGCTCACTACACCCCTAGATAAATTCCTCTATATAGTTTCCCAAAAGGAGTCACTTTTGGGGAGTTTCCACCATACTGGTACCTTAGGTGCTTTGCAACTGCAACATGGTGACTAGAAACCAATCCAGCAAAATCTGCACTCCAAAAGCCAAATGGCGTCTCCTTACCTTCTGAGCCCTGTCGTGTGTCCAAACAGAAGTTTATGACAACATACTGTATGGGGTATTTCTGTACTCTGGAGATGTTGCTTTACAAATGTTGGGGGGCTTATCCTCCTTTATTCCTTGTGTAATAATTTTTTTTTTTTTTTTTTAACTAAAACAACATCTTATTATTTTCACAGCGAAATTCTAATAAAACCTATAAAACACCTGTGGGGTCAAGATAATCACTACACCCCTAGATTAATTCCTTGTGTGGTGTAGTTTCCAAAATGGGGCACCACAAGACCTCTTCAAACCTGACATGGTGCCTAAAATATAATCAAATAAAAAGAAGGCCCCAAAATCCACTAGGTGCTCCTTTGCGGCTGAGGCCTGTGTTTGAGTCCAGTAGCACACTGGGGCCACATGTGGGATATTTCTAAAAACTGCAGAATCTGGGCAAACAAATTATTTGTGTTTCTCTGGCAGAACCTTCTGTGTTACAGTAAAAAAACAGATTAAAATGAAATGTATGCAAAAAATAATGAAATTTGTAAATTTCACCTCCACTTTGCTTTAATTCCTCTGAAGCACCTAAAGGATTAAGAAACTTTCTAAATGCTGCTTTGAATACTTTGAGGGGTGCAGTATTTTTAAAAATGGGGTGATTTATCGGTTTTCTAATATATTTTAATATATAGGCCCCTTAAAGGGAAGGTGTCATTAATTTTTTTTTTTTTATCATATCGCTTTTAATATATTAACATAAATGTTATTTATTTGTGTTCTACTTTTTACTTACTTTTACTTCTCTATGGGGGCTGCCATTTTTTTTTTCATCTCTGTATGTGTCGATTAACAACACATACAGAGATGGAATAGGGCAGATACAACCCCATAGAGAATGAGAGCCGTTCCATTCTCTGCAGTGTACACCGTCTGTGTGGGAACGGTGCATGCGCCGCACCCACACAGACCAAATCGAAGCTCGTTCGCAGAGCGAAATCCGGCGCCATATGTTTAAGGAAGCGAAGGCGCAAGGCATAGGAGCGGAGGCGGCAGCGGCGGCAGGAGCAAGTAACTTATGTTCATGTATGTGATGTGTGTATTATGTTTGGGTTATACTGTCTGCTTAGCACTGTATCTAATCCTCCTACACTGTGTAGTTGCTCAGAAAATGGTGGCACACAGTGTAGGAGGTTTGAAGATTCAAACCCCTCCTTCTCCTGGTACTAGCCAGAATAAGGGAGGGGGGATTGTGTGAGGACACTAGAGAGTGTGTCTACCACAAATTTGCAGCATAAAGCAATGAGGTTGGTTTACCACATTGACCATGCTGCAATTTTGGGAACTGCTCCCTCTAATGTTCAGCACATGGAAATGTTATAAATTAGAATCTAATTTATAATATTTCCTGACTTGTGAAAAATTTGTAAAAATTAAAACAATGTGTATTCGCTTAAATAGTAATTGTTTAACTAAAAAAAAAATTTCTAGCGACACATTCCCTTTAACCCCTTCCTGCAAAATCACGTACAGTTACGTCATGGGAGATGGACTGTTCCCGCATCTTGACGTAACTGTACGTCATGGAGATGAAGCTGGCTCAGGAGCTGAGCCAGCGACTTCACCGCCGGGTGACAGCTGTATGTTACAGCTGGCACCCTGAGGTATCGGCCAGGACAGGAGCTAGCCTCCGATCCGACCGATTAACCCCTCACATGCTGCGTTGAATAGCGATCGCAGCATGTGAGGATTTTATAGCCACCGGCGCCCCAGCAACGTGATCGCTGGGTTGCCGGTGGCTGAAAAGGCGATCGGAGGGCTAATGCTTACCTCCCGGTCCGCCAGCAACGGAATCCTCCTATGCCCCGTCGTCGGCGGGGCCCAGGAGGCTTCCGGTACCATCGGCAAGATGGCGCCGGCTCAGCTTCCGGCTCAGAAGCTGAGCCGGCGTCATCAGCAGTGGGTGTCCGCTGTATGTTACAGCGGACACCCCGATCTATCGCCAGGAACCGGAGCTAGCTCCGATTCCTGGCATTAACCCCTTCGATGCAGCGATCCATTGTGATCGCTGCATCCTAGAGGTTTGTAGCAAATCGGCAGCCTTGCCACGCGATGGCAAGGCTGGCGACTGCTACCATGGCAACAGGAGCCCTAACAATGGACTCCTGTCTGCCATTACGTAAGATGATTAGGCCCCGCCCAGAGGCGGAGCCTGATCGGCTTGCTGTCAGTGAACAACTGACAGTTCTAATACATTGCACTACATAGGTAGTGCAATGTATTAGAACATCAAACAAACTGTTGGACCTTCAAGTTTCAAATAATAACACAAAACACAATCGCCCTTTTTCCCTTATCAAGTCATTTATTATTGAAAAAAAGAATAAAGCCATACATATTTGGTATCGCTGCGACCGTAACGACCTGAACTATAAAAATATTATGTTATTTATTCCGCACAGTGAACGCCGTAAAAAAAATAACTAAAAAATTCTGACATAATTGCTATTTTTTGGTCACTTTGTCTTCCAAAAATTGAAATAAAAAGTGATCAAAAAGTCGCATGTACCTAAAAATGGTACCTATAAAAACTATAACTCGTCTCGCTAAAAACAAGCCCTCATACAGCTCCGCCGACGAAAAATGTAAAACCGTTATGGCTCTCACAACTTGGCGACAGAAAAAATCCATTCTCTTTACAAAAGTTATTTTATTGTGCAAAAAGTTGTAAAACATAAAAAGTGCTATAAATTAGGTATCACCGGAATCGGACTGACCCGCAGAATAAAGGTAACATGTAATTTATAACACGTGGCGAACGCTGTATAAAAATAACTAAAAAAATATGCCAGAATTGCTGTTTTTTGGTCACCTTGCCTCTCAAAAAAAAAGGATAACAAGTGATACAAAAAGTCGCGTGTACCCCAAAATGGTACCAATAAAAACTACAGCTCGTCCCGCAAAAGAAAACAGCCCTCATACCACTACGTCTATGAAAAAATAAAATTAGTCAAGGCACCAATAAGCCAGGAAATAAAAATATGCAGTTGTGCAGCCCGAGGGGAACGTTTCTTCTGTTTCAAGTGGCGAATTATCAAGGCCCCTAAAATTAGGGATCCAGGAGGGGAGGGCCCAAACATATCTGCTGGAAGTGAGGGTGCCCGTATTATACCAGGACAACACTTTCCCAGCAAAATTCCCCAAACTTCAAAGGTGCGGAGTGTGGACCAAAAGGGGGATAAGTAAAGACCATTTATTAGTGCGACACCGGCCTGTGCAGAAAGGATTGTTTCACAGCATAACACACATCTATGGATTATTTTATTGGTTTTTTTTTACCCCACTATACCACCTGACTATGCCCCTTATATACTCCGCCCGCCTTACATGTACCCCCACATTATAAACGGAAACACCAGTAAGACCCCAAACAAAACTACTACAAGCAAAATCCACGCTCCAAAAGCCAAATGGCTCTACCTCCCTTCTGAACCCTACAGTGTGCCCAAACAGCAGTTTACTTCCACATATATGGCATCGCCATACCCGGGAGAACCCTTTTAATAATTTTTGGGGTGTGTGTCTCCAGTGGCACAAGCTGGATATTGGCATATCTATTGAAAAACCATTTTCACTCTGCAACATCACGTGCACACCAATTTCTGCCAATCACCTGTGGGGTTAATATGCTCACTACACCCCTAGGTGAATACCTTGAGGGGTGTAGTTTCCAAAATGGGGTCACTTCTGGGGGGGATCCACTGTTTTGGTCCCACAGGGACTTTGCAAATGTGACATAGCGCCCAGAAACCAATCCAGCAAAATCTGTACTCCAAAAGCCAAATGGCGCTCCTTCCCTTCTGTGCCCTACGCTGTGCCTAAACAGCAGTTTATGACCACATATGTGGTATTGTCATACACAGGAGAAGTTGCTTTACAAGTGTTGTGGTGCTCTTTTACATTTATTTGTTGAGAATATGAAACATTTTCAGCTAAAATTACGTCTTATTGAAGAAAAAGGATTTTTTTTATTTTCACTGCCCAATTCTAATAAAATCTATGAAACACCTGTGGGGTCAAAATTCTCACTACACCCCTAGATGAACTCCTCAAGGGGTGTAGTTTTGTGAATGGAATCACTTTTGGGGAGTTTCCACTGTACTGACACCTTAGGAGCTTTGCAAAAGTGACATGGTGTCAAGAAACCAATCCAGCAAAATCTGTGCTCCAAAAGCCAAATGGCACTCCTTCTCTTCTGATCCTTGCCGTGTGCCCAAACAGCAGTTTATGACCACAAATGGGGTATTGCCGTACTCCAGAGAAGTTGCTTTACAAATGTTGGGGTTCTTTTATTCCTTTATTTGTTGAGAAAATGAAAAATGTTGAGCTAAAACTATGTCTAATTGGAAAAAAGGCTTTTTTTTATCTTCACTTCCCAATTCTAATAAAATCTATGAAACCCCTGTGGGTTCAAAATACTCACTACACCCCTAGATGAATTCTTCAAGGGGTGTAGTTTCCTAAATGGAGTCACTTTTTTGGTGTTTTCACTGTTTTGGTCCCTTAGGGGCTTTGCAAATGCGACGTGGTCTCCGCAAACCATTCCTGCTAAATTTGAGCTCCAAAAGCCAAATGGCGCTCTTCCCCTTCTAAGCTCCGCCGTGTGTACAAAAAGCCATTTATGACCACATGCGGGGTATTGTTAAACTCGGGAGAAATTGCTTCACAAAAGTAGTGGTGCATTTTCTCCTTTTAGTCCTTGTGGAAATTAGAAAAAAATAGCTAAACCTACATTTTCTTTGAAAGAATGTAGATTTTCATTTTCACGGCCTACTTCCAATAATTTCTGCAAAAAACCTGCGGCGTCAAAATGCTCACTATACCCCTAGATAATTTCCTCAAGGGGTATAGTTTCCAAAATGGTGTCACTTTTGGGGGATTTCCACTGTTTTGGTGCCGCAAGAGCCTTTCAGATCCGACATGGAGCCTAAAATATTTTCTAATAAAAAGGAGGCCCCAAAATCCTCTAGGTGCTCCTTTGCTTCTGAGGCCGGTGCTTCAGTCCATTACCGCACTAGGGCCACATGTGGGGTATTTCTAAAAACTGCAGAATCTGGGAAATAGATATTGAGTTGCGTTTCTCTGGTAAAACTTTCTGTGTTACAAAAAAAATAGATAAAAAATGAATTTCTGCAAAAAAAAAAAGAAATTTGAACATTTCACATTTACTTTGCCTTAATTCCTGTGAAACATCTAAAGGGTTAAGAAACTTTCTAAATGCTGTTTTGAATACTTTGAGGGGTGAAGTTTTTAATATGGGGTGACTTATCGAGGGTTTCTAATATATAAGGCCCTAAAATCCACTTCACATCTGAACTGGCCCCTGTAAAAATAGCCTTTTGAAATTTTCTTGAAAATGTGAGAAATTGCTGCTAAAGTTCTAAGCCTTGTGATGTCATAGAAAAATAAAAGGATGTTCAAAAAACGATGCCAATCTAAAGTAGACATATGGGTGATGTTAATTAGCAACAATTTTGTGTGGTATTACCATCTGTCTTACAAGCTGATACATATAAATTTAGAAAAATGCAAATTTTTGCAATTTTTCGCTACATTTTGGTGTTTTTCACAATTAAATACTTAATGTATCGAGCAAATTTTGCCAGTAACATAAAGTCCAATGTGTCACGAGAAAACAATCTCTGAATCGCTTGGATAGGTAAAAGCATTCCGGAGTTATTACCACATAAAGTGAAACATGTCAGATTTGAAAAAATTGCCTGTGTCCTGAAGGCCAAAACAGGCTGTGTCTTGAAGGGGTTAAAGCCACTTCACAACTGAACTGGTCTCTAAAAAAATAGGCTTTTGAAATTTCCTTGAAAATAAAAGGATGTTCAATAAACGATGTCAACATAAAGTAGATACATTTAGGGCAGATTCAGACGAACGTTGCATCGCGCAAAAACCACTTGACAGCTGCGTGTGTCATCCGTGTATGATGCGCGGCTGCGTGATTTTCGCGCAGCCGCCATCATAGAGATGAGGCTAGTCGACGCCCGTCACTGTCCAAGGTGCTGAAAGAGCTAACTGATCGGCAGTAACTCTTTCAGCACCCTCGACAGTGAATGCCGAACACAATAGCGAGAAACCTGTTAAAAAAAAAGAAAAAGTTCGTACTTACCGAGAACTTCCTTCCCGGCCGTTGCCTTGGTGACGCGTCCTTGGTGACGCGCCTCTCTTGACATCGGGCCCCACCTCCCTGGATGACGCGGCAGTCCATGTGACCGCTGCAGCCTGTGCTTGGCTTGTGATTGGCTGGAGCTGTCACTTGGACTGAATTGTCATCCCGGGAGGTCAGACTGGAGGAAGAAGCCGGGAGTTATCGGTAAGTCAGAACTTCGTTTTTTTTTTTACAGGTTCATGTATATTGGGATCGGAAGTCACTGTCCAGGGTGCTGAAACAGTTTAACTCTTTCAGCACAATGGACAGTGACTATCTCCTGACGTCGCGTACCGGAAATTATTTTGACGGGTTCGGCCAAAACGAGTTCGGCCGAACCCGGTGAAGTTCGGTTCGGTTGTCCGGGTTCGCTCATCTCAAAGACACTCCGTTTGGATGTTTGGAAACAGAAAAGCATGTGGTGCTTTTCTGTTTACATTCATCCTTTTGACAGCTGGTGCGCTGTTTCAGTCGGTTCGCACGGAAGTGCTTCTGTGCGACCTGCGTGGCTTTCACGCACCCATTGACTTCAATGGGTGCGTGATGCGTGAAATACGCGGAGATATTGAGCATGTCGCGCTTTTTGCGCAGCTGACAAACGCTGCGCAAAAAGCACGGACTGTCTGTACTGCCCCATAGGCTTGTATTGGTCTGTGCGTGGCGCGTGAAAACCACGCGGCCCGCACGGACCCAATACACGCTCGTGTGAATCCCCCCTTAAATTGAGAAAAATTCACATTTTTGCTAATTTTCTAACAATTTTGGTGTTTTTCACAAATAAACACTGAATATACTGACTAAATTTGACCTCTGACATAAAGTACAATATGTAACGAGAAAACAATCTCAAAATTGCTCTCATAGGTTAAAGCATTCCAAAGTTATTACCACATAGGGTAAGTTCACAGATAGCATAAATACTGCAAATTTTCTGCAACGGCTTTGTGGCGGAAAATCCACAGTATAATACAATTGCAGCAAAGTGAATGAGATTTGAACAACCGCACCAGTGGTGCAGTGTTTTAATCCACAGCATGTCAATTGTATTTGTGTAATCGCTGCTTTTTTGTTGTGGGGTTTCTCCATTGAATTCAATGAGAAGGTAAAACTCGCAAAAAATAGCAGATGTTGCAAATTTTTGAGCGGAAAAGCAACTCAGGAAATAAAAAACAAAAACCGTATACTTACCCAGAATTAAGTGCTTCTTCGTCCAGGCCAGCTTCCTAGGATGACGTTTCATCAGGCTGCAGCGGTCACATGGAATGAAACATCATCTCAGGAGGCCGGTCTGCAGGTCGGGAGAGGGACACGTCGCCATAGCTGCGTAAGTATGAAGCTTTATTTTTTTTTTAATATGTGCGGTTTCCCACAGCAGACATTCCGAACGAAAACTGCACCACAATTTGGTGCGTTTTTTGGCCGTAATTCCCTGTGGCACCCAGGGCGGATACGCTGTGTGCTTTTACACAGTGTATCCGCCCTCTGTGAACATAGCCATAAAGTAACACATGTCAGATTTGAAAAATTAGGATCTGTCAGGAAGTTCAAAAGTGGCTGCAGCGGGAAGGGGTTAAGAAATTGCAGACTTGGTGGGTAATTGCACCCGCCCGATAGTTAAAAAACAGGCTGATGGAGTGGGATTCTGTGCTTACTCCTGCAACCAGATCCTTGTTTCAGGTCTTTCAGAAAACCAACACTGGGGAAATGCCCTGTTCCCTGGTCAAATACACATTCTGGCTGCTGTAAAAGGAAAAACATTACATTTTCTCCTTCATCCAGCAGGGACAATGCCACAGTACACACAAATATAACTATCATATAAATGGTTGAATCACCGCTATCCGGTAGAGTAAATGCAATATCTGACGACATCTCCATGTCCCAAGATGTTTGCTATTTCCATTTCAAACACGAAAACACTAATTTATGTCGTGATGGAGGCTGCCTGCAGGAGAGACACTTTTCTTCTCCATATACAACATATTGCGTGATTACTTGGGGGTCCCTGGGCACAGACCAGGCTGATCTGTTTATACTGTATATTTGACCCTTAAGCTATCAATGTGATTTGTCATTTCTTGGAGTTCTAGATCCAAAAAGGTTTCAATGCAACATGGCAACATTTAGTAAGTATATATTGTAGAAAAATGAAACCACTTACTGGCAAACTCCCCCCGGTTTACACAGCCTTTTCTAAGTACTGGAAAATAATCTACTGTTTTGCAAGACATGACAGATACCTAGACTTGAGGGAGTTGAAGAGTTTGCTTAGTAGATTAGCATACATATGTTTATGTGTAAGCATTTTACATGTATGTTTTATTGATCTGCTTTAGGGCAATATACACAGCCGTACTGAATAGGTCAACAATTCAGAATACGAGGATGGGTTTACAAAATGCAAAAACTAAGGAACTAAGGTAATGTAGGCCAGGGGTGCCGCCCCGGATCCGCCTCAGGCTGCCACATCAAGCTGCGGCAGCGTCAGCCTGTTGTATGTGACGCAGCACATAAAACCCAGTGCCAGGACGTTGTGAGCTGCGTCACATACCGTATAACTTCCTGACGCTACCTGATGTCAGGACCTTCTATGCACCATGTCGCAGACATTTGGTGGGGCCTTATGTGGCAGCCTGAGGGAGATTCAGGGCAGACCTCCTGCAAAGCGGGGGAACAGTGCGTAAATATTTCGTTATATGTCCGATCTGTAGGGGGGGGCCTGATCTGGGTGTGGAGTTTGGCCAGGCATGTGGCCCCGGCTATATTTTATTATGCCCCTGTTTGCTGACAAATCTCCATCTTTTTGATATCTGTAGTATTTATCACCTGTACATTACAGTAAATCAGATGGATGGATAGACAAACAGATAGGAGAAATTGAGGGTTCTTTAATGCCCCAGATCTACTGTAAATCCTATTGAGATGCGGAGTGGGTATTTAAGATGGACTCTGCATGCAAGAAACCCCTCGAACATTGCACAGCTGCAAAAAAAATGTCCATTTAGGAGAGGGAAAAGATCCCTGTTGATTTTGAAGACTGGTTTACAGATATGAGAAATGTCTGCTGATGGTTGTTTCTGACAAAGAGCAGAGTAACAGGTATTACATGTGAATTTGTTGCTTAGAAATTATTGTAAGTCAATTTGTTCTTTGTACATAACCTTCATCTTTATACACCATTTAAATGAAGATCGCATATAGAATGAGATGAAACATTTTCCTTTCACCTACCCACTTTCATACAGCAAGTGGATATGTAAAGCAAGTCAGAAGTGTAAATGTCTTTGTGTAATTGTTGTCGTGGATTGTACTTTGTCAGGTGCAAAAAGTAAATGTAGATTGTAAAGAATGTTGGACTGCCCTGCAACCCTAGCCAGGTCCTCCAGAGCAAAGCTAATTTGTCTTAATGTCAGCCACCGTGACAGAAACTATGTTAGATTTATGATTCCGGCCCTTAGTGTCAAACAGAAAAATGCATTGCACGGGAGCGTGGATTGCATTTATGGCCAATTAGAATCCAGTCAGTTCCTATGGATTCCACTATGTAGTGCGAGGATGAAAACCGCTACCAATCCATCCTTGCTTTCCCTCCCTCCCAACAACCCCCTCCGCAACTTTACTGCTATGTATAGCAATCCAAGGACTGCTGGTGGTCTATAGGGAGAAGGGACTCAATGTTTGCTTACCGTCTAATTAAGAAAAAATAATCAATAGGTTTGATTGGCGAGCAAATACTGTTCCTCGTATGTACCTAATTATAAAATGTGTTGATAAAACTATGTAGTTAGCTGAGGCTAGCATATCTGTATTCAGTATTTAACCATTGCAACAGTATACTGTTATGCAAAATTATTAAAATTTCTACATTCAGACCAGTGTTCCAATTTAGCCACATGGCTTTGCAGCTTTTGGTCTCACCCCGCTCAGTAGTGATGACAACCAGCGCAGCCGCAGACTGAAGGGCGTAGCTAAAGGCTGATGGGCCCGGTGCAAAAGTCCTTCTTGGGCTCCGCCCCCCCCCCCCCCCCCGCAACTTATTTTCATGGTCGAAGACCTGCAGCTTTCAGCTGCATCGCTGTATCTCCTAAGTGCCCCAACGATGCAGCACCAGCAGCCAGGGGCGTTGCTAAGGTCTTAAAACATCAGGGGCAATAGCCCCAAGACATATGTCCCCCCCCCAAAACATATACAAACAATATATATTGGAGACAGCTTATCTATAGAACTCAGACCCCTATAGCTATCGATAGGATTAGATACATTGGCTCAGCAGACTTTTATCACATATGATAGGCTTAGATATACGGCCCAGCTCGCTGGCATAGCGGCTCCAGCGCTAGACCCAGGAAAGGTAAGTATAATAATTAGCTTTTTTTTTATGTGTTACAAATTTTTTTTGTTTGTGTGTTTGTGTTTTTTTACAGGATTGGTTGTTGGACTACTTCGGATTCAAGGACTACTTCGATGACGGCAGCTTTTTTATTCTCAATAATATGGATAACGCAGGTCTTGTGGTGTTTTTTTTAATTTCAATAAAATATATTTCCACGTCTATTTTTTTAAAATGTGTTACTACTACCTTAGTAATGGCCGCTGGCTGATTGACAGCGTCAATTACTAAGGCGGGGATCTGTGCTAGCAATTGAGAAAGCAAGCATTAACCCCCCCATTATTACTTCGGTACCCACTGCCACCAGTGGTACCGGGAAGAGCCGGGTATGATCCAGTACATGACCATCTGTGCTGATGGTCGGGTACTGGAGCAGCCACAGGCTGGTTCTACTAGGCTAGGAAAGGCCAGAAAATGTGGCCCTTCCCATCCTGGTAATGTTAGCTTGCTGCTGCTATGTTGTAGTTGGTTGGTTATGGAAAATGGGGGGGACCCCACATCGTTTTTTCCAATTATTATTATTATTATTTTTTTTTTAAATTACGTGGGATCTCCCCTATTTTTCATAACTAGCCGGATAGAACATTTCAACAGCAGGCCAGCATTACCAGGGTGGGAAGGGCCCCGGTTTCTGGCCTTTCCCAACATAATAATACCAGCCTGCGGTCGCCCCAGTACTCGACCATCACTACAGATGGTCGGGTACCGAATCGCACCCGACTCTTCCTGGTACCCTTGCCTGGCCTTAGTAATTAACACTGTCAATCAGTCAGCGGCCATTACTAAGGCAGTAGCAATATTTTTTTTTTTAAAAAGACACCTAAATATTTTATTGAAATAAAAAAAAAACGCTGTTATCAAAGTAGTCCTCGAATCCGATGTAGTCCAACAACCAAACCTGTAAAAAAAACACAAAAAACTATTTTTGTACTTACCTCTACTGGGTCCAAGACCGTTAACGAAGCAGTGACAGCTCTAAGCGGTCATTGGTTAGTTTAAATCACGTGGTCCCAGGTTATTTTAAAAGTAGGACAATGAACTGAGGTAACTGGCCATCACGTGATGAAAACTAACCAATGACAGCTTAGAGCTGTCATTGCTTAGATTACTAATGTTTGTAATCACCCGAGATGTGCCAGAATTTTGGCGTATTTCAGGCGTGTGCACCAATAAAAAATCCTAGTGCGGGGACTCCTTCAGATACAAAGAAGTCCCTGTGCTAGGCGTTATTAGCACCTACTTTTGAAAGTAGGTGAATGATCGCTAGTAACCAATTAAGGCCCTGTTCACATGTGCCCTTGTCATTCCGTTGTTCTGCTGCTTCAGAGGCGCAGAATAACGAAAATGCCGGAAGTGCAGGAGGCAACCGGCGCCTGATGGAAACCTTTGACTTTAATGGGTTCTGTCGGGGTGTCCGTGGTTTTACCGGAAACAATAGCGCAGCATGTGAATTAGGCCTGGGAACCTATGGGTGTCACAGGTATACGTTAAACGTATACCTTGGGGAGCTCCCAATATCACTGTCCATACAGTATATGGACAGTGACTTCGGGAGCAGTACTGGAGTCCCCCGACAGAGCGCTACTGTCTAGTGGCAAATATGCGCCTGGATGCAGGGCCCAGCAGACAGTATCACACCATGTGTGATACTGTCTGCTGCGTCCTGTATCTAAGCCTACCACATGGTAGGCTTAGATAAAGGGCCCATGTGTGATCCTGACTGCTGCGTCCTGTATCCAAGCCTACCACATGGTAGGCTTAGATACAGTGACCATGTGTGATACTGTCTGCTAGACCCTGTATCTAAGCCTACCATGTGACAGTAATCTTATACTTACCCTCCTCTTTGGCTCCCCTGGGTGCCACACACATTCCACCCTTGTAGATAGTGCCCCCCTGTAAATAGTACCATACAGCACCCCCCTGTAGACAGTGCTATACAGCGCCCCCTGTAGACAGGGCTATACAGTCTCCCCATACAGTGCTATATAGCACTCCCTGTAGACCGTGCTATACAGCGCCCCCTGTAGACAGGGATATACAGCCTCCCCATACAGTGCTATACAGCACTCCCTGCAGACAGTGCTATACTTTCAAGTTACACAAAAAGGGACAATCTATGCAGTCCACAGCGGCATTTTTTTTTCTTTTAAGCCACGCCTCTAATCTCACCCAATTCCCACCCATACACACGCGGTTCAGCCCGCTCCCATAGTGCCCCCCCATACAGTATAATGCCCCCATACAGTATAATGCCCACACAGATCCCCCATACAGCATAATGCCCCATAGCTGCCCCCATGCAGCATAATACCTGCCCCCACACAGTATAATGCTCTCTATAGCTGCCCCAAAAGAGTATAATGCCTCCCATAGCTGCCCCCACAGTATATTGCCCCCACAGTATAATGCCCCATGCAGTATAATGCCATCCATAGCTGTCCCCACAGTATAATGCCCCCCATACAGGACAATGCCCCCATAACTGTCCCCACAGCATAATGCCCCCACAGTATAATGCCCCTCATATAGTAAAATAGCTGCCACCATATTAGCCTCCCTTCCCTACCCAGTATAATGTCCCATAGTGCCTAAGAGAACAATAAAAACATAATTACTTACCTATCCCCGTTCCCACGACGGGTGGAGGATCCTTCTCCTCCAGTCTGTTCTGTGAGTGACTCGGCACAGACAGGCGTGATGACGTCACAACATCGCGCTTGCCTGTGCCGAGCCGCTCACATCAGAGTGAATGCGGGCCCCCATGCTTAGGGGCACGGTCGCATTTGCAACCGTTTCGACCCCTAGAGCTACGCCACTGGGCCCCAATTACTATATTAACTGTAAATAGACGTAGTGTCCCTTGCTTCAGGGCCCGGTCAAAATTGTGACCTCTGCCACTTTATAGCTATGCCACTGTGCAGATTAGACAGTGAAGGAGGTTTGTCCTGAGCCCTCTACTGCAGCAGCACATAAGCATACTTTGGTGTCTTAAGCACACTTGGGGTATGTTCACACGTAGTGTTTTCAGGCGTATTTCGGGGCTTTTATGCCTGTAAAAACTGAAGCAGGTCGCCTACAAACATCTGCCCATTGATTTCAATGGGAAATACGGCGTTCTGTTCCGACGGGGCGTTTTTTTTAAGGGGCCGTTTTGACAAACGGACGCTTAAAAAAACAGCTGCAAAAAAGAAGTGCATGTCACTTCTTGAGTCGTTTTTGGAGCCGTTTTTCATTGACTCTATAGATCAACTGCTCCAAAAACGGCCGTAAAAACGCAGCGAAAAAAACACGAGTTGCTAAAGAAAAGTCTGAAAATCAGGAGCTGTTTTCCCTTCAAAACAGCGCCATATTTTCAGACGTTTTTGGTTAAGCGTGTGAACCTACCCTAACACTATGTATGTGCATCCTTCACTTGCCACTGCCACCAATCAGAACTTCAGGGAGAGCAGAAAGCTGTTGGGGAACCATTAGGGTATGTGCACACGATAACTGTAATTACGTCTGAAATTACGGAGCTGTTTTCAGGAGAAAACAGCCCCTGAATTTCAGACCTAATTGCATGCACTCGCGTTTTGCAGGGCGTCTTTTACGGACGTAATTTGGAGCTGCTCTTCATTGGAGTCAATGAAAAACGGCTCCAATTACGTCCCAAGAAGTGTCCTGCACTTCTTTTTACGAGGCTGTCATTTTACGCGCAGTCTTTAGACAGCGACGCGTAAAATGACAGGTCGTCGGCACAGTACATCGTAAAGCCCATTGAAAGTAATGGGCAGATGTTTGCCGACGTATTGGAGCCGTTTTTTCAGATGTAATTCGAGGCGTAAAACACCTCCATTACGTCTGAAAATAGGTCGTGTGAACCCAGCCTTAAAGTTGATCAGTCAGATATTTATGCTGCCCTGTCTGATTGCAGCATGAAGAAGTGACAGACCTTAATAGTTTGTGTCGTAGTTCGTAAAAATGCAGTAGTTATACTTGTGGCATGCGGCAAGGGCTAAAAGTTTGAGTCCAAGTATGTTCATAAATACATGCTGCCACTCACAAACCCCCCCCCCCCCACCCCCTCTAGGCGATGATTTACACTTATTTCCCTATTACTGTACATAAATGTTTGACTATTATTAACTTCCCTCTTCGGATCAATAGTCATTCTTATTCCAAAATATGGAAAGGTGTCAATCCGCAGCTGGAGGGCGGGGGATTACAAATACATGAATTTACTTTGACTCCAGCGTGCTGACAATGTATATAAAGGACTCTCTGCTGACACTATTGTTTATGTGGGACACTCTGCCAAAACTATTGTTTATTGGAGGCACTCTGCTGACACTTTTGTTTATTGGAGGCACTCTGCTGACACTTTTATTTATTGGAGGCACTCTGCTGTCACTGTTTATTTGGGGAAACTCTCCTGACACTGTTGATTACGTGGGACACTCTGCTGACACTATTGTTTATTAGGAGCACTCTGCTGACACGGTTTATGTGGGACACTCTGCTGACACTATTTTTTATTAGGAACACTCTTCAGACACTGTTTATGTGGGACACTCTGCTAACACTTGATGTGGGACACACTGCTGACACTGTTTATGTGGGACACCCTCTGACACTATTGTTTATTAGGCGCACTCTGCTGACACTGTTATGTGGGAAAATGCTGTTTATGTGAGACACTCTGCTGATACTACTATTTATTAGGAGCACTCTGCTGACACTTGATTTGGGACACACTGCTGACACTGTTTATGTGGGACACTCTGTGACACTATTGTTTATTAGGCGCACTCCGCTGACACTGTTTATGTGGGACACTCTGCTGACACTGTTTATTAGGAGCACTCCTCTGACACTGTTTATGAGGGACATTGCTGGTGCTATTGTTTATTAGGAGCGCTCTTATGACACTGTTTATGTGGGACACTGTTTATGTGTGACACTCTGACACGATTGTTTATTAGGAGCACTCTGCTGACACTGTTTGTGGGACACTGCTGACACTATTGTTTATGTGGGGCACTCTGCTGACATTGTTTATATGGGACCCACTGTTGACACTGTTCATGTGGGACACTGTTGACATGATTGTTTATTAGGAGCACTCTTCTGACACTGTTTATGTGAGACACTGCTGACGCTATTGTTTGTGTGACACTGCTGACACTATTGTTTATGTGGGGCACTCTGCTGACATTGTTTATGTGGGACACTGTTGACACTCTTCATGTGAGACACTCTGCTGACACTTGTTTATTAGGAGCACTCTACTGACACTGTTTATGTGGGACACCATGTTGGCACTACTGTTTATGATGGGCACTCTGACTGCAAAACACTGATGCACTGTTAATTAAAGCATTTTGTGGTGTCCTTATGAGTATGTATCCTGTACTTGTAGGCAGGGTTTATATAGACCTAATTTATCTATATGGAGTCTATTAAAAATGTTTTAGTATATGTATACGCCAGTACATTATAGTTAAATAAAAAATCAAAGTAAAAAAATCCCCTAAAGGGACTAAAAAATGCAAATAAAAAGAAATACCAGGCCACAGAGATTTGCTCCTTCCAATTCTCACCAAAGATTCTCCTTAAAAGTAGGGAAATATGTTTCAACATGAAAATACTAGAATTTACCTGTTTCATTTGGTCATGCTGAATTTTTGAAAAAACAGTTCTTGCATGTTTCTGCCTTTCAGATGCATCTGTTGACTTACATACAAAAGAAAGGTTCTGATCTTTTCAAAAGATTTTTGTACAGTAAAGTTAATCAAAAGGGAAGATACAATATGTCTGATATTAATGACATCCTGAAATTTATAGTGAAGCAGATAAACAAAAAAGTTTTATAAGCAGACATGAGAGTAGATGAAAGTAAAATTCCTTTTAATTGGTTCAGTACTCAAAGCAGTGTCAGTTTTTGATCCCCATAGAAGGGCAACATCAAAATCATCAATGCTTGACATAATGTTTAAAAGATTCCCTAAAGACTTCTCGCAAGGCTGACCAGCTATTCATGGGAATCAAACTTTTTGTGAATTATGCCAATCTGCTATTTCCAAGCAGGACATATACAATAGATTTTGGCTAGATGTTCCACATATTGAAGAATCAGCAAATGGGGAACATAAATTTAAATTTGCTTTCAGAACTTAAGGTCATGCCTTAAAGGGGTTTCAAGGATTAGATGACGAATCAGCATCATCCACTTCTCTTCGTTACCACCCAGCTTCTGGCAGTGCACAGACACACAGTGTGTCCTCGCGAGATCACGCTGTGACGTCACTCACTTCCTCCCACAGGAACTTCATCGCGTCGGATGAGCGAGGACACGCTGTGTGTCTGAACTGCCAGAAGCTGGGTGGTAACGAAGAGAAGTGGATGATGCTGATTCGTCTGCATCATACACTTCTATTCACAACGCCCAGCTAGTAAAACAAGTAAAAACGCCCAGATGTACACACACAATACACGCCCACCTGGACATAACTTTAAACACGCCCAGTTGTACTTAAGAAAGGCTCATTTGCATAAATATAAAAATGGTCATAACTTGGCCAAAAATGCTCGTTTTTGAAAAAAAACAAAAAACGTTACTCTTATCTACATTGCAGCGCCGATCTGCTGCAATAGGAGATAGGGGTTTTAAAATCTGGTGACAGAGCCTCTTTAAGGCTACATTGTGCATGATACCTTTTTTTTTTTTGGGAGGGGGGCACTGTTACTGGCTCTGTTATAGGGGCACTGTTATGGGTACACTGAGCTAGAACTGCTTGGAGGTGACAAAAAGGACACTAAAAATAGAAATATACAGTTGAGATCAGTTGGGGGGAGTATGGAGCGGACCACCAGTTAAGCCTGCTTCGAATGAGTGTGTTGGCTGTGTATTACAGCCGACACTTCAGTGTATCGGGATCCAGCTCGTTTGAACTCTTAGATGCAAATAGTTAATAGTGACCATGGCATGTAAGCTTTTATGTGTTCCTTCGTCGTCGTCCCCACAACGCAATCCGGTGCCGATGTATGTTATGGCAGCCTAGGGGCCTAATGAAGGCCCTAGGTCTGCCATCTTAGGTTTGCCAGAGGCTAGGCTTAAGAGGAGCATGTAAGAATCACAATATACCGCAATACAGTACATCACAGGTTCAAGCCCCCTAGGGGGGTTTAAATTTTGTTTTAAACACAGTTAAATAAAAAATGATGAATATATGTAAAAATTAAAACATTTTACCCCCAAAGCAATGTAAAAAAAATTAACATAACTGGCATCTTCGCATCCGTAAAATTCCAAACTATTAAATAATAATATTGATTAAAAAAACTAAAACACCAGAATCGCTGTTTTTTGGTGAACACAACTCCTACAAAAAATGGAATAAAAAGTGATCAAAAAGTCTCATGTACCCCAAAATTAAACCAATAAAAAATACAGCTTACCCCGTGAAAAAAAAAAAAAACCTTCAAAACTCTGACTATTGGGCGACATAAAACAAATTATTATATTAAAAATTCGTTTTTCCTTGTAAAAGTAGTAAAATATAAAAAGATGATTTATATTTGAAATTCGCCATATTCATATTGACCCACAGAATAAACTTAACATGTCGTCTTTATTATACGGTGAACGCCATTAAAACAAATCCCAAAAAACAATGGAGGAATCGCTGCTTTTTTCGCATTTCACCCAACAAAGACATGTTTCCCAGTACATTATATGGTACAATAAAAGATGCTGTGAAAACCTTGAACTTGTCCCACATAAAACAAGCCACCATACGACTATATTGATGGAAAAATAAAAAAGATGGCTTTTAGAATGTGAGGAGGATAAAAGGTGAAAATTAAAATCTGAAAAATGGCTACGGGGGGGGGGGGAAGGGGTTAAAAAAACCAAGTCTACAACATAGAAAATGTTTTACTTTTGATACACCTGCCTCCACCCTTTGCATGAGTTTCTGACTCTGCATTTGTATACTGTTGCCTAGCAGCCTTGCTAGCTATAACAATAGAAGAAAAGGTTGACATGTCTTCGTCTTTCCATAGCTTTTAATTGTGCATCAAGCAGATAAGTGTACAAAAGAATTCTAATTTTTATCTTAACCTTGCAAATAAAATTTCTGTCATAGATTTGCTTTCTGCTTTAACAATGTTTCTTATATTAAAGTGTTGTCTCACAACGTCAAACCCCTATCCATATGCCCAATTAGAGCATATGTACGTCACAGAGGGGGTCATCGGGTCGGGTCCCCTTTTATATGCCGGAAAACAAAGATCCTCTCTGTAAAAGCAGCTCCATCTTTGAGGCACTCATGCATTACGTGGCATGTATTGTTGCATTTTACCTGAAGTGGCCTCTGTGTACCTAGTCGTCGCTTCCTATAATAACTAATCGCCAATGGTTAGAAAAGTCAGAGCTGTAAAAATTGTCTTTGTGCGACAACTCCTATAATAACCACCGGTATGAGAGTCTGCTATTTTGGGCTACCTCACAGTATGGATATTGAGCAGTTATATCCAGATCCTCAAGAAACACTAGATCATAAATACAACAGGGTGGAATATTGTATAACTCCTGTTCAGCAATCTTATTTCTTGTTCTTACTAACTAGATTTACCTGTTTTCATGACTATCAATGAGCTTGTATACAGTACATATCCATTTATGCTTTATTTTTTATTGCTGGTTGACTGTTCTCCAGTTCTTGTGCTAAGAGATGTTTTTATCCTGTTATAGGACAGTTACATACGTTCATAGTTACATAATGTAGTTAGTGGGCTGAAAAAAGACCTCAATCCTTCAAGTTCAACCTTTTATACTTACAAATCCCAGATGATTCAGAGGAAGACATATACCACAGACCAATCTGCCATAGAATGGAAATAGAGATGTAACTTAAAGCTCCTGGGCCCCAATAAAAATATTTTACAGGGTCTCCCTGCAACAATGTGCCATTTATTACACTAGTGACAATATCTCTAACCCATACTGGCAATCCGACAGATTCTCAGATCAACGTTCTTCTTTCTCTGGAGTGGCATGATTATTGGCATGATCTTTTTACGAGCTGATACTCATAACTGGGCTAAATATTCAAGATGCGGCTGCATTTGTGCTTTATAAAGGGGTAAAATAATTCTAAGACAGAGACTCCATCCTCTTCTAGGAGATTATGTGTCTACTTATTCCAAACTATGTGTCTATAATCTACAATATAGCATACCTTTTATATTTTTCTTTTGACATATTTGTTTTTACCACAACCTACAGTATTTGTCTTAATTCCAACCTCTGACCAGTCTGCCTTCCGTGAGATATATGATTACTTGTTTGCCTGACTACCCATACCATGCAAAATAGCTCTCCTCCAGAAGGAATGAAGCTTATAAGTGGTGTACTTACCTGTAGTGTCGGGGGACAACGCAGGGACACGGGCTGGTCTGTAGTTCGGGAGTTCGGCTCCCGACCGGAGGAGCATCTTCGGAGTCATGGCAACGGCCGCTCTGCCGACAGCCACGATGCAGGCGCTCCGGCGGTGAAGAAGGCAAAGTCTTGCGATGCGAGATTGAAGGGGGAAGTGGAGAGATGCCGACACGTGTCGGAGCAGGAGGAGGACCTGAAGTTCGAGAAGAGGGAGAGCGGGCAGGAGGTGGGAGAGAAGAGGAGCGAAAGGTCGGAGTGTGAAAGGAAAAATGAGCAGCAGTGTGCAGGGGAGTGACAGGGGAATGAGGCCAGCAGAGCCCGGTGTCCGGCCGGAAGATAATTGAGATCCGCAGTGAGGGCTGGCTGGCACAGTGAAGCAGGAGACTGCCAGAATGAGTGTGCGCCTAAAGCAACCCAGAAGAACAGAGGAGAGGCAGAAGCGGAGTGTGTCCACTGCAGCCATCCAAAAGGACAGAGGACCGTCAGGAGCACGAGCGGAGTGTGCCAACAGCCACAGGTACCGGTCATAGACCGTAAACCCCCCTGACAAGGATCCTAGGTCCTTTCCTAGAGAAAGTACCCGTGCCCTTGTTATAGCCAGTGACTCTTCCCAGAAGTGACGTCGCTCGTTAAACACAGTCACAGTGCGCATAGAAGACTAGTCCTTAAAGTGACAGATGACTCAGCCTGAGCTAGGCCCAAGATCAGTCGCGCTATCTCATTACCCGTGCCGGTGTCCCTGCATTTAACCAAGAGAGTATAACTTCTGTAATCACCGCCTGTAAGAAATGCTTTGAACTGTTATTGGCGAATATTGTTGGAACAGGTGCAGACAGAAGGAACAGTCGGGTT
This sequence comes from Rhinoderma darwinii, assembly GCF_050947455.1. Taxonomy (NCBI): domain Eukaryota; kingdom Metazoa; phylum Chordata; class Amphibia; order Anura; family Rhinodermatidae; genus Rhinoderma; species Rhinoderma darwinii. The sequence continues at coordinate 346,787,629 of NC_134689.1, forward strand.
GACGGGACTTATTGGACTATTAAATGAACTTGTGCAAACGTTAGTGTCAACCTCACTCGTTCAGTTGCGTCCTAGTTGTGTCCGACGTTCGGACCGCCGACTGAGGAGAGAGAGGGTTTGTTGCGAAAGGTAGCGGATAGCTCCACAAGGACCCGTGGCGGTGCCAGTAGATATGGGTAGTCCACTGATTCCCACAACGCGAACCACGGGACAAGAGTGTGACTCTTACCCAAGTGTAGGCTGACAGTAGTGTGTAGCTCCCACCATGACTGACAGCGGCGTGATCGTAGCCAAGCCTGGCAACGTGGGTTCAGGCACGACCTCTCTCCGGGGGACTTCCAGCGGGATCGAAGTCCCCAACCTCAGGATTCCTGTCTGCTCCACAGAAGAGAAATTCCTGTATGTGTTTATTACAGTAAATAAGTTGAACCAAGAAGTTGTGTCTCTTGCATTGCGTTACCGACAGTGGTGATCCCTCCTACAAACTGTCTATAGTGCAACCTATAGGTGGCTATCCTTTCAGTCACAGGTGGCACTAGAGCTAAAGTTTTCTTTGTTCTGGAAGAGATCTATTTTGTATAGTCTTTTCCCAGGCAGCACTGTCCTAAAGAAATAAATTAGAAATTAAAATTACAATTTGTTACTTATAGCACGAGTCGTGTATACAAAGTAACGATATGACATATGGCATGACAGCAAAACAAATCTCGCAGTGCAAGTGTTGACAAGACGTAAACCAGTCTTGAAGCAGGGTGTAAAACAAGACAGTACTGCACGAATCCTGCATTGACTGACTCATCTGATAAACTAGAGACACGTCAGTCAATGTGTTCACATCACATTAATCAAAGAACTAGAAAAAAGAAGGAAACAGAAATATTGAACAGCAAACCAAAAGGTCACATACAGTGTGCTATAAACAAAAAATTATGATCCATCCTAAACATAAAGCAAATGTATACAGATCACTCTGTCAATTAGGCAAGGGGTTCAGGCAAGGAAAGGAACAAAATGGGGGGTGACAAGGACATTTTTTAATATATCAATGTTTTATTTGATTTAAAAAAAACTTTTATATTGACTTTTATTGTTGTTGTTTTTTTACTTTTTAAGATACAGCTTTTATGTATACGGTACATAGAAGTTGTATAATTTCGTCAAAAACGTTTCCATCAGTTGAGATGAACTGATGGCTCGGCTGAACGCTAGTCCTGCATCTCCCTAGCACACAGGATCCAACTAATAACAATCACATCTAAGGTCATAAACTTAAATTGTGATCATTATTGGCTTGATCCTGAATTATCTTCGAAGGTATACATATCCTTTAAGTTCAGGAGGGGAGGGGGGAATCCAAAATTTGGCTGTGGATTTTCTATAATGATACAGATTCTCACAGAGGAATGTACGGTCAGTTAGGTAAGGAAATGACTCCTGGAGTCCTGGTCAATGAACAGAAGGAAGACCTTGGAGCCATCCAGTACAGTGACTCCCATGAGATCATGAAGAAACTTACGTATTTGTTCCCAAAAGCCCCTGAGGACAGGGAATCAGTGCCTTTCATACAACAATACCCATCCCATAGAAATTCTGACCAAGCTACTGTATCTGTCTAGCTTTTGATGTCCACATGTTGAAAATTATTTTCAGTCACATTATCATGCTGACTACCTTACCTGCAATATAATTATGTTTTATTGTATGTTGTGCTCACTTTTCTATTATGTGACAGAAGTTCAACTCAAAACAAAGCTTGTACAAAAAAACTTGTCCTGAACTTGCACAACATAGTAAAGCTTTAATATAAACTGTAAAAAAGTATCTATTTCAGTAAAGAGAAAATATAAATCTTCCCTTTTATCAGCATATAAACTAAACTAATAAATACAATGATATAAAGTTCTGATAGATCTTAGAATTTGTGATGGTTTCTGGCCATGAACAAATTAATTTCCTGATCTAGAACTTTGGTTCTCATTACATCATTTTGATACAGATTTGGCAAAGATTTATTTGCCCCATTAGTACAACGCTGTCTGCAATAAAAAAAAATCACCTTAGGGCATTTGATTTATCCTTTTCCACAAAGGATTGCAAAGAGACAAAAGCTGGACAATGGGAATCCTGATGAAACTTGGCATACGGACTGGTACACTACAAGTGCGGAGTTCTAATAAATCATGTTTAGAGTGGAAACAATATAAACATGACATAGAGCAATAACAATTTCCAGGTTATATCATGAAATAACTGATGAGCATTCAAAAGAAAACAAAGTATTCATAGAAAAAATTATTAAACAATGGATGTTGGTGGGATTGAGGCAAACATTGACTAGATATTGTTAATATCTTACAAAAGTCATAGTAGCTATTCAGGTAATATTTTTATGTCATAAACTGCTCTGGACTTTAGCTAAAGTCCAGTTAGATAATGAGACTTTTTATCGATTTGCCACTTAGAAATTCCATCAAATCTGTTTTGATTAATAACTGGCACCAAAACCTGTTAGCAACACCCCATATATATCTGTATATAAGTGTGTTGCCGAGGGCTAGCATTTGACTCAAATCCTTTTCTCACACATGAGACTACCAAAATGTTAGTACACACATTTATACAGAGCAGCGATTACATTAACCCCTTAAGGACACGGCCAATTTTGGCCTTGAGGACAGAACAATTATTTTACATTTCCCTCTTTGCATCCCGACGCTCATAACTCTTTTATTTTTTGTATGACGTAGTTTATGAGACTTTGTTCTTTGCGGGACGAGTTGTACTTTATGTAGGTACCATTTTTTGTTACAAATACATTATCGTTTAATTTCTATACATTTTTATTTTGGCGAAAATGCAGAAAAAAAGCAGTTCCGCAGCAGTTTTAATATTTTTTTTTTTACACCATACACCGATCATCATAAATAATGTTATACATTTGTTGTACAGGTTGTTACGGTCGTGGGGATACCAAATATGTCTATATTATTTCATGTTTTGGGACTTATATTTTAAAAAGTTTATTGATTATAAAAAAAAATGTGTTTCTGTGTATTTTTTTTACTTTTAAGTTATTTATTTATCATTAATTTTTTTACATTCATTGAACTTTTTTTTTTTAATCCCATAAAGGGATTTATCATTTTGATTTTGATTTTGTAACTGAAATGTACTGGCATAGATCTATATGCTAGTACATTAGCCTGTGTACTGATTGTACACAGGCAGTTGTTAGGGCACACCTCAGTATGCCCTAACAACAGGAAATAAGTTCAGACAGCCCTGGGGTCCTTCAATGGACCCTGGGCTGTCTGGCCATACAAGTTGTGGGCTTTGATCGTGTCACAGTTATCTCCTGTGACGCGATCAAAGTGCAGTCTACTCTCCTTGAACGCAGCGATCAGCTTTCATCGCGGCATTCAAAGGGTTAACGGTGGAGAGAAGAGGTTTCTCTTCTCTCTGCTGTCAGAGCGGGGCCGTGGCTGTGTATTACGGCCATTGCCCCGCTCTCGATCGCGCGCAGAGACGGCTGTCAGACAGGACGATACATTCTCGTTCTAATGCGCCAAGTACCCGCCACTCAGGACGAGTATTCTCGTCCTGTGTCGGCAACCAGTTAAAACCACTGACTGGTGAAGTGGATAACATTGATTATCTTGTTACAATGGCATCTTTCATGGGGTGAGATTTATTAGGCAGCAAGTGAATAGTTAGGTCTTGAAGTTAAAGTATTAGCAGGAAAAATGGGCAAGCGTAAGGATTTGAGCGATTTTGACAGAGGGCCATATTGTTAAGTCTGGGCTACTGTTTCAGGATATCTCCAAAATAGTAGGTCTTGTAGGGTGTTCCCGGTAAACAGTGTTTTGACCCTACCAAAAGTGGTCCAAGGAAGGACAAATGGTGAAAACGGTGACATGGTCATGCGCGCTCAAGCCTAGAGGCTCCCCTATTTTGTCTGATCCCACAGAAGAGCCTCTGTAGCATAAATTGCAGAAAAAAATAATTGCAGAAAAAAATTATGAAAAAAATATGATAGAAAGGTGTCAGAACACACAGTGTATTGCAGCTTACTTCATTTGGGGCTGTAAAGCGGCATAAAGGTTGAGTGTGCTCATGCTGACACCTGTCCACTGCCGAAATCGCCTACAATGGGCTCATGAGCATCAGAACTGGACCATGGAGCAATGGAAGAAGGTGGCCTTGTCTGACAAATCATGCTGCATTTTACATCATGTGAATAGCCAGGGGGGACGCAGGTAAGCCGGTTTGATGCTCTGGACAATGTTCGGTTGATAAACCTTGGGTCCTGGCATTCATGTAAATGTTACTTTGACAAGTACCACCTCCCCAAAAATTGTTGTATACCAAAATATTCCAGTATTCCCTGAAGGCAATGGCCACTTTTAGCAGGATAATGCGCATTGCCACTCTGCAAAATTTGTTCAGGAATGATTTTAGGAACATCACAAAGGGTTCCAGGAATTCATCTGACCTTCAAATTTCAAAAGTTCTCAATCGAGAATCTGTGGGATGTGCTTAAAATACAAGTCCGATCCATACCTTACAACTTACGAAACTTAAAGCAGTGGCGTAACTACCGCTGTAGCAGCCGTAGCGGCTGCTACGGGGCCTGTGGCTTGATGGGGCCTATGCTGCCCGCCGACACGCCCCCCCCCCATATGCCTGGTGGTGCCGCTAGCAACCATTATGGCTGCTACAGCAGTAGCGACGCTACTACGGGGCCCACGCCGCCGAGTCTCTAACATGTATGGGCCGGGCAACACAGGCCCTCTCATGTTTGTTGGCATCGCTAGCAACGCAGGGGGCCCCAGTGCTAGTGACAGTCACCCCCTCTTGCAGTAATTGTACCTGGGGCTATAGCACGCAGGTACAAATACATGCATTAGCGCTGAATAGCCAGGCACGTTCTGTGCCCAACCATTCAGTGCCTTACAATGACGCTGATTGGCGGGGCAAAATGACTTGCCCCGCCAATCAGTGCCTTTCAACAACGCTAGTGGCGCGATGTCGTCAGCGCGCTGCTTCCGTGCTTGAAAGGCGCTGAGTGATGGGGAAAGGCGTTCTGCCCTGGCAATCAGTGCCTTTGAACGACGCACCGCTTACATCATTCAGCTCCAGCGCGGGAACGCGATCAGGGTGTGTATGTAATTTTTTTTTTCTACTAAAACTGTGAGTGGCGTTATATACAGTGGAGGCTCTATCTACAGGGGGGGTTGTGTCTATATGTGGGGATGTGGGGCACTATATACAAGGGGAACTATATGTGGGACACTACATACAGGGGTGGGCTATATGTAGAGCACTATTCATAGGGGAGCTATTTGTACGGCACCATCTATAGGGGTGGGCTATATGTGGGACACTATATACAGGGGTGGGTTACCTGTGGGACACTAGATAGGGGGGGCTATATGTAGGGCACTGTCTACAGGGGTGGGCTATATGTGGGACACTATAAACAAGGGGAGCTATATGTGAGGTACTATCTACAGAGGTGGGCTATATGTGGAGCACTATCTATAGGGGGAGCTGTTTGTATGGCACTATTTACAGGGGTGGGCTATATGTGGGACATTATATACAGGTGTGGGTTACCTGTGGGGCATTATCTACAGGGGGGCTATATGTAGGGCACTGTCTACAGGGCTGGGCTATATGTCAGGCACTATCTATAGGGGAAGCTATATGTAGGGCAGCACGGTGGCTCAGCGGTTAGCACTATTACCTTGCAGCTCTGGAGTCCATATGTGGGCACTATCTACAGAAGGCTGTATGTGGGGCACTATCTACAGGGGCTTAATGGGGGTCACTATCTACAGGGGGCTATGGGGGCACTATCTAAAAGGGGAAAGGGTGTGTGTGTGGGACACAGTGTATGGTACTATTATAATCAGGGACACAGTGTATGACGCTATTATAGTTAGTGGTGCAGTGTATAGCGCTTTATTATGTTTAGATGTGTTGAGAATTTTAACTTCGTTTATAGGTACAGAAATGTTTTAAAAGTGAGAAGCGGAAGACATCTAAGCGGGAAAACTGGCGAAATGGGTCATGGCCGGGAGAAATCATAGAGGTCTGTACCGGAGGCAGAAGAAAAGATCTAGAATCTGAGACATCACCGGTGAGTCACTTAATGTAAATGTTTATTCTGCCTCTAATCAGTACTGTAGTCACTGTATGATCTGTAGCGAGATGATGGGTGGTAGGATTTTTTTGTCAAACAGAATCTCCCAGCATACTATTGTTCGTGCTATGCTGGGAGCCGTAGTTTTACGCCGTACAAACCTATACGGCAGGCGTTGCACTAAATTGAGCTGTATTTGTTCTGGTGTTGTATATATGTACTGAGCTTTGTTCTGGTGCTGTATATATGTATGAGCTTGGTTCTGGGGATGTGTATATATATATATACACTGAGCTTTGTTCTAGTGCTGTATTTATGTACTGAGCTTGGTTCTGGGGATGTATATATGTAATGAGCTTGGTTCTGGTGCTGTAATTATATAGGATATATTTATAATAACTAAATTGCAGGGAAGATGGAATTGTTCTCAATTCATTGTATATTTAATGGGAACCTGTATGGTAGTTTTAACCCCTTGAACCACCACCATGCGGTAATGCATGACCTGACAATATTTCCAAATGTTTTTTTTCAGATGCAGCAACATCTTTAAAATCTTTTTTTTTAAATGGCGCACACTTTATTCTAATTACTCATTAAAGGGTCATGAGGCTGTGCCGCTATCCTGAAGAGCCACAAAGTCCTGCCTCCAAACCCAACTTTCCATGTTTGATTGACATCCCCCTGGCTGATACATCTTTCTCGGATCTACCATTGCCTTGTGGCACTATACACAAGGGGGGGGGGTGAGCTGTGTGACACTATACACATGGGTGAGCTGTGTGGCACTATACACAAGGGGGAGCTGTCTGGCACTATACACATGGGGGAGCTGTGTGGCACTATATTCAAGGGGCTGTATGGCACTACTATGGGGGGCTGTATGGCACTATCTACTAGGGGGGCTGTATGGCACTATTTACAAGGGGGAGGGCTGTGGCTCTATCTACAGGGGGCAGTGTGTGGCGGAATCTACAGGGGTCTGTGTGTGGCACTATATACTAAGGGGGGTCTGTGCAGCACTATCTACTAAGGGGGGCTGTGCGGCACTATATACAAGGGAGGGGTCTGTTTGGCACTATATACAGTGGGAGCTGTATAGCGCTATATACAGGGGGGCTTTATGGCGATATCTACAGGGGGCTGTGTGGCGCTATCTACAAGGGATAGGTTGGGGGCGCTATCAACAAGTGGGGTGTGACTCTGTCTAGAATCGGGGCTGTATAGCACTGTCTACAGGGGGGCTGTATGGCACATTCTACAGGGGGCACTATCTATAAGGGGGGCTGCTTGTAGCACCTGGGGGGGCCTCAGTCAAGAGTCTTTTCTAGTTACGCCCCTGACTTAAAGGATCTGCTTCTAACGTCTTTGTGCTAGATACCACAGGACACCTTTAAGGGTCTTGTGGAGTCCATGTATAGTAATCACTTAACACCAGACCGCATAGTGGATAAATACGCTAAATAGCTGTATTCCCATTTAGCACCAGACAGGTGTATTCTCAGTGAGTGAGACCAGGTAAGCAAAACTCATTTCCTGAAGGTTTGGAGAGAGGCAAAAATATCTAAATTCTGTCCCTCTTACGGTGACCCTTTGCTCTCCATTAGCGAAGCTACCACCCTAATATGGGCATCCACCGCATACTGACAATAATGAATCCTAGAATCCTCTCTAAAGTCTTTGCCCTGATGTGTTCTAGATAGCCAACAGGCCAACCTCTAGGCGACCATGTGCGAGTCAGACATTCATTGATTTAATTTAAATAGAAGCAACAAACACCCACCCATGGTCTACACTAGCACCATTAGCCAATTGAGTGTAAAGTCAAGGGTCAATTCTCAAGACTCCAACAAATAATAGGTGGGGATACAAACAAAGATAGACATCATTGGTCCCTACTGAATTTCAAACTTTCCCGCCTTGGAGGTCCAGCCATTAAAAGCCAATTGGCCTCCAACTGCTCAATCAGATGTTGGCATGTCTTACCTTAGATTGCACAAGCCATTCGGCAAAACATGCCGCAACCACCAATGCATCGGACGCATGTTAAATGGACCGGAACCAAAGTATCATTTAGGCATAGAGCGGTGGTGCACAAGCACTTACGTCAAGTCAGCAGAACCAATAGAATATTGGGTACGAATTACAAAGATACACATCAATAGTGTGCCAGGAGCTAAAGTACTGGTAATAGCTGCTACATGCGTGTGGTACACAATAATCTAGCACAATTTTCTTAAGGCAGTGAAACGTTCCTATATTAGTCCAGTGGATAACACAATAAAATAACATATTTATAATAAAATAACAGATTTCTAAAAACAGTTAATGGATAAATGCTAGGAATGTTGCTACGATTATGACAGATTGCCCCTAAAAGGCAAGTTGCTTAACAGTTATTAAAGCTATGTCAACATACTGTTATCAGAGAATGTAACACCCAGAAGCAAATTTACCAGCTCCATCAACACACCTGTACAAAAGCATACGTGTTAGGCTGGGTTCACACGACCATGTTACGTCCGTAATGTACGGAACCTATTTCGGCCGAAAGACCCGGACCGAACACAGTGCAGGGAGCCGGGCTCCTAGCATCATAGTGATGTACGATGCTAGGAGTCCCTGCCTCGCTGCAGGACAACTGTCCCGTACTGTAATCATGATTACAGTACGGGACAGTTGTCCTGCAGCGAGGCAGGGACTCCTAGCATCGTACATCACTATGATGCTAGGAGCCCGGCTCCCTGCACTGTGTTCGGTCCGGGTCTTCCGGCCAAAATACGTTCCGTACATTACGGACGTAACATGGTTGTGTGAACCCAGCCTTAGTCTGAACAAAAGTGGGAACCAATACTGCCCAAGCTAAGTACCAAAAGGGAAAGTAACCCCCACCCTAGTAAGTATACATAAATACATAGAATACAGAGTTATGATAGCTAGATCGTAAACAGAGCTACAACAGCACAGAACATAATGAATGATTTCTAAAGCAAAAAATGGGAATTCTTAAAGATATAAAATTCTATATAAAACATGTATAAGTAATGGGCCTACACAATATTAGGCAGGTGGTTTTAATGTTATGGCTGATTGGGGTATTATAATATCACGACTAAACTATTGCAAGTTTGCAACACCGTCCTTTGTTGCCTGTAGACAAATTCATAGATACCATCCCACATGCAACCTCCATTCTACCAATGACAACCTCCTCTCTACCACTGTAATCCCCTCAACACAATCTTGGAGGCAAGATGTTTTTTGTGCTTCCCTGCTCTTCTTGAACTCCCTCCCTCATTCTATCTGACATTCTTTAAAGAGGCTCTGTCACCACATTATAAGTGGCCTATCTTGTACATAATGTGATCGGCGCTGTAATGTAGATAACAGAAGTGTTTTTTATTTAGAAAAACAATCTATTTTCACCATGTTATGACCTATTTTAGCTTTATGCTAATGGCTTCCTTAATAGACAACTGGGCGTGTTTTTACTTTGGTCAGCGTCATACACTTCTCTCCACAACGCCCACTTAGTCAAAAGTAAAAACACGCCCAGTTGTCTATTAAGAAAGTCATTAGCATAAAGCTAAAATAGGTCATAACTTGGTGAAAATAGATTGTTTTTCTAAATAAAAACCACTGCTGTAATCTACATTACAGCGCCGATCTCATTATGTAGAAGATACAGCACTTCTAATGTGGTGACAGAGCCTCTTTAACTCTCAAACGCTCACTTACAACTAACCTCTTCTGCCAAATGTAAAGAATTGTTTCATTTGTCTGTACCACACTTTCTTCCGTAATTGTTACAATGTGTTGTGCTATATAAATAAATAATAGCGTTTCTTTAAAACGTCCAGTTGTATTCTTGGGTCTTTAGGCTACTCAATATGATTTTCATGGGACAGTATTCATCTATCCCTTATGGTACTGTAGGCATCCCATTCTCCCGTTAAATCTGTCAAGTACTATTGCCTTTCCATAAATTATGAGAGTTCTTCTGCACCATCAAACAGAATTGTCATATTACTTCTACTTCCTGATTGAGAACTTTCTCTTTTAGTTTGTAACCTACTGTTTCTTTACCTGTACAAGCAATCACCTTCCACAGTATATAGTGGGGGTTTACACTGGCCAATTATCATCATGATTTTTTCATTTTTGAGTGATCACTACTATACTTTACTACTGTATAATACTTTTACAGTATTTGCTAGCGTGAATGCAGGAAATGATCAACAATAAATCATAAAACTATCATTTATCCTTGATTTTGATTGATCATGCCACCATAAATATGGTTATCGGTAGAGATGAGCAAATTTTCAGATACTTGATTTGGTTCCTATTTGGTCGAATCGGCAGTTTGATTTGCAGCGAACCAAAAGTGCCCCGATTTCCCTGAAAACTCATGTCTGAGACTGATGTCTTCTAGGACTGTATCCCAGACTAAATCCTGCCCCTTTCAAGCTCTTTAACGCCATGGCAGCGTGTAATACCAAACAGCAAACTTACGGTATGTAGAGGGAGGAATAATCAGTAGGGAAAAGCCTGTCCAAGTTCATGTGATCCTTTTTCTAATCTGTAAAATGGCAGACTGCTTCCTCAGAGCTGGAGTCCCAGAGCAGAGCTTACACTAGCGCTCTGCTCCGGGACTCCTGCTCTGAGGAAGCCCCTGACATCACCATCCATATATGGACAGCGATGTCAGGAGCACAGCTGGAGTAACTGCCAGAGCACTAGTAGCGCTCTCCCCGGGACTCCGTCTCTGGAGTTGCCCTTTACATCACTGTCCATATATGGACAGTGATGTCGGGAGCAGAGCTGGAGTCCCAGGAAGAGCGCTACACCCATATATGGACAGGGATGTCAGGGGCTTCCCCAGAGTTCCGGAGCAGAGCCTACACTAGTGCTCTGTCTGGGACTCCGACTCTGGGGTTGCCACTGACATCACATTGCAGTCCAGGAGGATCCCCTGACAACACTGTCTATGGACAGTGACGTGTGTGTGTGTGTGTGTGTGTGTGTGTGTGTGTGTGTCTGTCTGGCACTATCTGCAGCATGCTCTGTGGAATTATCTACAGAAGGCACTGTGACATTATTTACAGGGGGCACAGTGGCATTATCTACAGAGGGCACAGTGGCATTATCTACAGAGGGCACAGTGGCATTATCTAGGGGTGTGGCATTATCTACAGAGGGTACTGGCATTATCTACAGAGGGCACTGTGGCATTATCTATGGGTGGGTGGGTTTTAGTATCTACAGAGGGCATCGTGGCATTATCTACAGAGGGCACTGTGGCACTATCTAAAAATGGGCTGCCCAATCTTCATATGCTTGTGTATGCCAAACGCTGACAACTGGGCAGGCAAACTGCATTTAGCGACACTTAAACTGGAAAACTGGATTGTTAAAATAAGCACATGGAGTAAACTTGCAAATTTCCGTTAACTTTAAACATAGCGCTTTCATTATAGTAATGTAGTATTGTTATAGTAATGTAGTATTGTTATAGTAATGTAGTATTGTTATAGTAATGTAGTAGTGTTATAGTAATGTAGTATTATAGTAATGTAGTATTATTATAGTAATGAAGTATTGTTATAGTAATGTAGTATTATTATAGTAATGTAGTATTATAGTAATGTAGTATTATAGTAATGTAGTATTGTTATACTACTTGAAATAATAATTGATTAACAATAATTTTGTATTGGGTCAAATTTCAAAATAATGCGGCCCGTCAACTTCAAATTTTTTCTATGTGTGGCCCATTTACCCGGCCGAGTTTTAGATCCCTGTACTAGATGATACTATACCTCTATTAAACTGCATAAAATGTTCCCTTTCGTGAGTTAATTATGCTGTAGATGTAACTGTGAGGCTGGATCTTTGAACCATATGTGGTGGGAAGGCGCCAAAATTAAACTACTTTGGGAAACAGTCTGTCGTGAAATATCAAAATATATCATATTAATATACCGGTTTTCCCTAAGCTATGCCTCCTGGGTCTGCTCACAGAGGTAAGGTGTCCACCACATGTAAGAAAATTAATAGGAAGTCTAATTGGAGCAGCTAGGGTATTGATTCCTCTTTATTGGAAACAGACAGTCCCCCAGAACTTGTCACATTTGATCATCAAATGCAATCATATTTTTATATTAGAACAAATGGGCATAAGATCCCATATTATGAGCCAAAAATTCTCACCCCTATCCACCTCTACTCATATCCCTTTTCCTCCTACCCAGTTCCTATAATCACAATCTATTTAGTAAGATTTAAACTTCAAACCATCGTTACTATAGGTCATCAGTTGTCCGGTAGCGGACAACCCCTTTAATCACTCAACTCAAGCCCTGAAAAAAATTGATAAATTAACAAGGTACTCATCCACCACAAACCTGCAAAAAATAAAAACAAAAAATAAACATATCCACCCCAAATGTTTGTGGATAGATAGATAGATAGATAGATAGATAGATAGATAGATAGATAGATAGATAGATAGATAGATAGATAGATAGATAGATAGATAGATAGATAGATAGATAGATAGATCTACCTGAACTTATGTATTGCCAAAAAGAGATCAACTAAACAAGTCAAAGCTCCATGCAGCCACTCAGGTCTTCTGCAGTAAATGCTACAGAGGAAATATGGTATTACACTATGGCTTTTTAATTGAATAGGCTACCCTGTAATAATTGGTTGCTTCAGTCCGTCAGACCAGGAGTCGCTCTTTGCAACGGCAATTCGGTCTGACTCAAGGAGGTATGCCTAATTCCATTATGGAATTAAAAGAAAAAAGCACGGCGCCACATAGTGTAAGTAAGCCCAGGAAATAACCAACTTTAGTTTGACAGATGGAGGCTTACCACAGGTAGATAGGTCTAGAGCGTATAGTAGGTTGATAAATGTTAGATGAGTGCTGCTGCCGAGATCCCAGCCGGTCAGCCTTGAAGGACCACCGCAATGGATACTGTAAAAATTCTTTGGAAAAACCTGGCCTGAGGAAGATGCCGGCGCGGCATTGAAACGCGTAGCCTACAACAATAAAGCTTCATTTATTAATACTACCGAATTATTCTTGAGTAGCAGCGCCTCACGGGGTCCCGTTTTTCCAAAGAATTTTTACAGTAACTCCATTATGGAATGAGACAGCCCTTTATGTTTTACAACAGATAAAGTTGTTCAGCAGAAACGAAAGAATGTGAATATCGTATGAATAAATTAATATTACCAATGGAAGACTATTCATTTTGTGTGTTTTTTTTAATGTTAGTTTATGTTTAGTGGTAAATACCACTATACAGCAGAAAAGCCTAGATCTGTAATGTACGATGTCCCTTCTGCGTAGCCCCATCAGATATATCCCAGTGAATAATTGTCATTTAGGCACAGCTTATGTTGATTCCCAGCCCAGAGCTCTGCATTGCAGTCTGCCAAAGAAGTATTGCTTTTAAAAAAAATTCTCTATCACACACAGTTGTCCGCTTGGAGAGGAATGAACTCCTTAGCCTGCCTCCCACGCCGGAGGTTTTGAAGTCCTCACAAAAACAACTTCTGGAGAAGAGCCACTGAATCTGCGCCCTGTGTTCCAAAAAATTACTCTGGTCCATCCGTAAGCTTCTCTTCAATAGAGCCAAAACAGGGGGGTACTCAGCTGTCCCTTGGAAATTCTCCTTTTAGGACAATATATGACAGTTAATTTAACTCATACATCACCTAGAAGTGTCGATTTGGAAAAGAATAATGAACAATAATGATACTAATAATAATAATTAATATACTTTTATTCTGTGTCCATTATTTTTCATTTCATGGGTCCTTGAACATTTTTGCATACAGATTTAGGTCCAAGAAATTACTTTTTTATATTAGAAGTGTGTGGGTCAGGAATCAGTTCTACTTCCATTTCCAACTCTTTCATTTTTGCATATTCCTGTTTTTTATAAAATATTTATGCAACCCATAAGAAACAATGTTAGATTTTCAGCAATTTCAAAAACAATCATAAAAGACCTCACCATAAAAACAGACACTATGGGGGGGATTTATTTTCAGTAGAATGGGGGGAATCTATTATCAGTAGAAAGAAGCGAATTTCCGGTAATTCGTTTTGGGTCTGAATGGTCGAATCGGCCGACATATTTTATTCAGTCCGAATAAAATAACCACAAATCGAAAATGCCCTGATTGCCCTGGAAGGGATGGTAGCCGGTAATAACAAACAGCCTGTTTCAAAACACACTGCAGTGTCAGATTTTTTATGCTTTTTAAAATTAAAAACTGACTGCAAAATTAGGCCTTTTTGGTGGCAATTGCCTGTTGGAGTTTATACACATAAAGTGGTATCGAAAGAAGCAATGGCTTTTTAACAAGCGGTCCAAACATGATTCCTTTTTTGGAGAGTAGCAACAGGTTTGGTGTTATTTTAAAGTAAATATATACATCTATATTATCCACCACATCCACCGCCATGACTACATGTGACAGTGGCAGTGTGCCTGATCGTCCTGGAAAGTGAGGAAGCGATGGCTTTTCATTTGAAAAACAGTGGTCACTTGGACACAGACTGATGCATAACGAAGCTGTATAATTGCTTGACACATAAAAATACGCCAATTTTTGGTGGCACTATTATTAGTAATTAGCAATTAGATATATGGAAAAAATAAAGAGATGTGCCTAGTTTATTAAGAAGCATACGCCACTTAATAAATTAGAATAATTTTACTCCGACGTTCTTGACATTAAGACTGGCGTATGAAATGCCAGTCTTAATAAAATCCCCCCTTTATACCTTTATATGTTGACAACTTTTTACTCTTCATCATTTATAATCATACTTAGGGAATTTAAAGGCTATGTACACTTTTGAAAACACATAGATTTTATATATATATATATATATATATATATATATATATATATATAAATGTCTATTAGTGTGATTGGTGCAACTTTGTAATTCCATTTTATGAAAAATTATTTTTTACTTTT
This sequence comes from Rhinoderma darwinii, assembly GCF_050947455.1. Lineage (NCBI taxonomy): Eukaryota > Metazoa > Chordata > Amphibia > Anura > Rhinodermatidae > Rhinoderma > Rhinoderma darwinii. The sequence continues at coordinate 346,802,783 of NC_134689.1, forward strand.
TGATGCTTTGTATACAGAGCAGCTGTATCTAGTGCTGAATTTGTCAGGTCAGCAGCACTGCGTCTGCTAAAAAAACTTGTAGTTGGGTCCTGTATCGTGGGACTCCGGATCTAGCGTGCATGCAGTTGGGTCCTCATTTCAGCCACCATGAGGCTGGCAGTAGACTGTTCAGTCAAGAGTGGATGTGAGAGGCCAACGTAAGACTATTTGCAATCTACATCAGAGACCTGAAGTCCTAAGTTCCCGAGGGGAGCTTCACCTGAGAGCTCAAGTTTTTCACTGGGACAGAAGCCGTGAGCGGTGAGAGAGAACCTACTATGACTGTAAATCTCTGCTGGGGACCGTGTGGGATGTATAAGTCAGCCCCTGGGAGGATGTTTGTAACCAGCGCTTGTTGGGAGGTGGTTACCCTGAGGCCTAGTAAGTGTCCTGTATAGAAAGTGGACTGAGGCCTGTGTAGGAAAGTGTCCTGTCAAGTAACTAGTCTTGGCCTGGGTTAGAAAAAGAGAGAATCCTGTGACGTGTGGACTAGTGGAGAATAGTGGGATAAATTCAAGCCACTGGTGCTTCGAAACAAGATAAGTGGTAGTAGTTAATCCCTCTTGCTCCTGTTTTACTGTTTAATAATGTATTCTACAAGGAATTTACTATATTGTTACTACTCTTACCATGCTTGCTGTATCATCATTGCAAGTAAAGTTAGGCGATTATTTTAGAGTCAGTACCCCATTTCTATTAACCACTTTGCTGGAATGCATATACCACCTAATGGCCGGGACTGTACTCTATAACACTCTGGTTGTGTACGTTGTAGGTTCACACTCATGGGTGGTTGGGTTATTTCATGAAAGGTAGTGGCTTAGCAACCAGAGGATAGGAGATCACAACCAAACTAAGTGACTGGTGCAACCTTGCACGTTTAACACAGTCTTCTCCACCTTTGTGTGAGAGGAGCCTCCCTGTGACCCATAGCGGCACTGTAGGACAGGTGGAAGCCGACAGTCACTTAGGGCGCAACCCAACTTTGGTGGACCAGTTGGCATACTTCACTGTCCCATACCTCAGCAAGGGTCAGCTAGTTAATCATCTGTCAGAACATATTTCATGTAAAGTATGGCACTGTTGTAAAATAAATAAAGGTAACTGTTCAACTGCAATTGCTTCATCCACTGCATTCATCTCACCTACATTTCTGCCTTATACAAATAAAGGGGAGCGCCGTTCCACAATCTTAGGGTATATATGTAATGATGGGGGTAGGGAAACAGACAAGTGAGCCCTAATCTACCCGCCACTCAGTCCCTGCCTACTTTCAACGACCCGCCCTAGGCGACGGGGTACAACTGGGCGACGGTCCCTACACTCAATAAGTGCACAACAGACAAACAGACAAGGGAACACAGAACCTAAGGGAAACAGGGCAGTTGCCCACGGCAACACCGTGAGCAACAAGAGTAGTAAACGAGCCGAGTCAAACCAGGAGAGTACAAGGTGCCAAACGCAGAGCAGGAGAGTAGTGAACAAGCCGAGTCAAAGCAGGAGAGTAGTGAACAAGCCGAGTCAAACCAGGAGAGCACGAGGTACCAAACGCAGGGCAGGAGAGAAGTCCGCAAGCCAGGGTCAATACGAAGCAGGGACAAATAGTACAAGAAGCTGCAGCAGGGCCAGGAAACCAACAGAGAAGAATCACAAGCAAGGAGGAACAGGAAAGGCAGGTATAAATAGACAGAGGGCGGGAGCTAGCTCCGTCTGGCCAGGCTACGATAGGCTCACCCACTCCTAAGCCTGCCATCCTGAGTGGTGGAAGATGGAGTCAGTCTCACAGACCTAGAAGCAGGTGCAGACTGATTACCTATGGGCGTTGATAAAGAAGCTGTGCCTGGCAGTTCCTTTACAGTACCCCCCCTTTTATGAGGGGCCACTGGACCCTTTCTAAGTGGACCTGGTTTATTGGGGAAACGAAGGTGGAACCTCCTGTCCAATATCCCAGCGTGAACATCCCGGGCGGGTACCCACGTCCTCTCCTCAGGCCCGTATCCTCTCCAATGGACCAGGTACTGGAGGGAGCCTTGGACCATCCTGCTGTCCACAATCTTGGCCACCTCGAATTCTACCCCCTCAGGGGTGAGAACAGGGACCGGAGGTTTCCTCGAGGGAGCCAAGGACGGGGAGCAGCGTTTAAGGAGGGAGGCATGAAACACGTCGTGTACTCGAAAAGATGGGGGCAACTCCAGTCGCAAGGAGACAGGATTGAGGACTTCAATGACCTTGTACGGCCCTATAAACCGGGGAGCAAACTTCTTGGACGGGACTTTCAGGCGCAAATGTTTTGACGATAGCCACACCAGATCCCCGACCATAAACAAGGGGTTAGCAGAACGTCTTCTATCTGCCTGAGTTTTTCTTATGCTCTGGGACGCCTCTAGGTTCTTCTGAACCTGGGCCCAGACTGTGCACAGTTCCCGATGAACGACTTCTACCTCGGGATTGGCCATTAGTTTCAGGATGGAAGGCAGAGGAGAAGGACAGATCAATCTCCAACTTTTTACAGAAGGCTCTCCAAAACAATGAAACAAATTGTACCCCTCTGTCAGAAACAATATTGACAGGGACCCCATGAAGACACAGGATGTGTTTGACAAACAAGGTAGCTAACGTCTTAGCATTGGGTAGTTTCTTAAGGGGCACAAAGTGGCACATCTTACTGAAGCGGTCTACTACAACCCACACCACCGACTTGCCTTGAGATGGAGGCAAATCGGTGATAAAATCCATGGAGATATGGGTCCAAGGTCTCTGGGGAATGGGCAAAGAACGTAGTAAGCCCGCTGGTCGGGACCTGGGAGTCTTGGACCTAGCACAAACTTCACAAGTGGTGACGTAGGCCTTAACGTCTTTAGGCAACTCAGGCCACCAATAGTTTCTGGCATTGAGGTGCTTGGTACCCAGGATGCCTTGATGCGAAGTCATGATTTTCCCTAAGTACCCTTAGCCAGAATTGCAGGGGAACAAACAGCTTGCTCTCAGGAAGGTTCCCGGGAGCTGAACCTTGATCAGCCGCAATCTCAGAGACTAAATCAGAATCAATAGAGGAAATGATTATACTTGGAGGCAAAATACAAGCAGGATCTTCCTACGAAGGAGGGCTGGCCATGAAGCTACGCGACAGTGCATCAGCCTTAATATTTTTAGACCCAGCCCTATAGGTAACCAAAAAGTTGAATCTGGTAAAAAATACCGCCCATCGAGCTTGTCTCGGTTTTAGCCTCCGGGCAGATTCTAGGAAAACCAGATTCTTGTGGTCGGTAAGGACCGTTACCTGGTGCCTAGCCCCTCCAGGAAGTGGTGCCACTCTTCAAATGCCCATTTAATGGCTAAGAGTTTGCGGTTGCCAATATCATAGTTACTCTCAGTGGGCGAAAACTTCCTGGAGAAGTAGGCACAGGGACGGAGATGGGTGAGGGACCTGGTACCCTGGGACAAGACAGCCCCCACTCCCACCTCGGACGCGTCAACCTCCACGATAAACGTCACCATTTGTTTGGGCTGAACTAGCACCGGGGCCGAGATAAAGCACTTCTTAAGGACCTCAAAAGCCTGGACAGCCTCAGGAGGCCAGTGGAGGAGATCAGCACCTTTGCGAGTGAGATCTGTAAGAGGCTTAGCGATGACCGAGAAGTTAGCAATAAATCTCCTGTAATAATTAGCGAACCCCAGGAAGCACTGTAACGCCTTCAGGGAGGCAGGTTGGATCCATTCCGCCACAGCCTGGACCTTGGCGGGGTCCATGCGGAATTCATGAGGAGTGAGGATTTGACCCAAAAATGGTATCTCCTGCACCCCAAACACACATTTTTCGGTGTTCGCAAACAGTTTGTTTTCCCGAAGGACCTGAAGCACCTTCCTGACATGCTCAATGTGGGAGGACCAGTCCTTTGAAAACACAAGTATGTCATCAAGGTACACTACAAGAAATACCCCCAGGTAGTCTCTTAAAATCTCATTTATGAAATTCTGGAAGACCGCGGGAGCATTACACAACCCAAAGTTCATGACGAGGTATTCGAAATGACCTTCGGGCGTGTTAAACGCAGTCTTCCACTCATCCCCCTCTTTGATGCGGATAAGGTTATAAGCCCCCCGTAGATCAAACTTAGAGAACCATTGGGCCCCCTGAACCTGATTAAAGAGATCAGGAATCAAAGGAAGGGGATACTGGTTCCTTACAGTGACCTTATTCAAGTTTCGGTAGTCAATGCATGGCCTAAGACCACCATCCTTCTTCCCAACGAAGAAGAAGCCAGCACCTACCGGAGAAGTAGAGGGGCGAATGTAACGCTTGGCCAGGCATTCCTGGATATACTCTCTCATGGCTTCACGTTCGGGACAAGAGAGATTAAATATCCTACCCTTAGGGAGCTTAGCTCCTGGTACCAAATCTATAGCGCAATCGTATTCTCTATGAGGAGGTAACACTTCGGAGGCCTCCTTAGAGAAAACATCAGCAAAGTCCTGAACAAACTCAGGTAGCGTGTTCACCTCCTCAGGGGGAGAAATAGAATTAACAGAAAAACATGACATCAAGCATTCATTACCCCATTTGGTAAGATCCCCACTATTCCAGTCAAACGTGGGATTATGCAACTGCAACCAGGGAAGGCCTAAAACCAAATCGGACGATAATCCATGCATTAACAGTACAGAGCACTGCTCCAAATGCATGGATCCAACAAGGAGTTCAAAAACAGGGGTATGCTGTGTAAAATAACCATTAGCAAGAGGAGTGGAGTCGATACCCACTACCGGGACAGGTTTAGGCAAATCAATCAAAGTCATAACTAGAGACATAGCAAATTCCACAGACATGATATTAGCAGAAGACTCTGAATCCACGAAGGCACTGCCAGTAGCAGACCTACCACCAAAAGAGACCTGAAAGGAAAGCAAGATTTTATTACGTTTCATATTTACGGGAAATACCTGTGCGCCCAAGTGACCTCCCCGATGATCACTTAGGCGCGGAAGTTCCTCCGGCTGCTTATTCTTACGCCCAGGACAGTTGTTCACTTGATGCTTGTCATCCCCACAGTAGAAGCAGAGACCATTCTTCCTGCGGAACTATCTACGTTGTTGGGGGGACACGGAGGACCCGAGTTGCATAGGTACCTCCGAGTCATCCGTGGAAGAACGAAGCAACGGAACCTCGGGAGGCATCATGGGGGAGTCAGAGGAGAAAACACCAAGACGTTCAAGTCGTCGTTACCTGAGACGTCGGTCAAGTCATACCGCTAAAGCCATAACCTAGTCTAGGGAGTCAGAAGAGGGGTAGCTAACTAGCAGGTCTTTCAGGGCGTTCGACAGGCCCAACCTAAACTGGTACCTTAAGGCAGGGTCATTCCACCGAGAAGCTACGCACCACTTCCTAAAGTCAGAACAATACTCCTCAACAGGTCTCTTACCCTGACGTAAGGTCACCAGCTGACTCTCGGCAAAAGCAGTCTTGTCAGTCTCGTCATAAATGAGTCCGAGAGCAGAAAAGAAAAGATCAACGGAGGAAAGTTCAGGGGCGTCAGGAGCCAAGGAGAAGGCCCATTCTTGGGGCACCTCCAGGAGCCGGGACATAATTATACCCACCCGCTGGCTCTCAGAACCTGAGGAGTGGGGCTTTAAGAAAATAGAGCCTACAACTCTCCCGAAAGGAGAGAAAAGTCTTCCGGTCCCCTGAGAACCGGTCAGGCAACTTGAGGTGGGGTTCAAGAGGTGAGGTGAGGGGCACTACCATGGTAGCATCAGGCTGGTTGACCCTCTGAGCCAGGGCCTGGACCTGTAGGGAGAGACCCTGCATTTGCTGAGCCAGGGTCTCAAGGGGGTCCATAGTAGTGTCAGGGACCAGGGTAGACTAGGTAAATGGGCTTGTGATTATGTAATGATGGGGGTAGGGAAACAGACAAGTGAGCCCTAATCTACCCGCCACTCAGTCCCTGCCTACTTGCAACAACCCGCCCTAGGCGACGGGGTACAACTGGGCGACGGTGCCTACACTCAATAAGTGCACGACAGACAAACAGACAAGGGAACACAGAACCTAAGGGAAACGGGGCAGTTGCCCACGGCAACACCGTGAGCAACAAGAGTAGTAAACGAGCCGAGTCAAACCAGGAGAGTACAAGGTGCCAAACGCAGAGCAGGAGAGTAGTGAACAAGCCGAGTCAAACCAGGAGAGCACGAGGTACCAAACGCAGAGCAGGAGAGTAGTCAGCAAGCCAGGGTCAATACGAAGCAGGGACAAATAGTACAAGAAGCTGCAGCAGGGCCAGGAAACCAACAGAGAAGAATCACAAGCAAGGAGGAACAGGAAAGGCAGGTATAAATAGACAGAGGGCAGGAGCTAGCTCCGTCTGGCCAGGCTGCCATAGGCTCTCCCATTCCTAAGCCTGCCATCCTGAGTGGTGGAAGATGGAGTCAGTCTCACAGACCTAGAAGCAGGTGCAGACTGATTACCTATGGGCGTTGATAAAGAAGCTGTGCCTGGCAGATCCTTTACAATATAAATGTCTTTAAATCCAGACAAACAACTTTGTACTCGTGGTCTATGGGTTGCTCAGGGAGTTGGTAGCCTCTGCATTCACCATGAACTTCATTTCAGGGTGGGAATTAGAGGGACACAAAGTATTCTCCATGATCCATGACTCCATGGGGCTGTGCATGAGAGGAAGTATAAAGTACTCTTGCTTTGCTAATCTCCAATCCTTTTGGGATAGTTTTTGAAAAATTTTCAACAGTCACCTCTGGGTCCATTGAGAACTTTCCAGAAGTTGCTCTCCTTTCCCTACTACCTGGATCACAGAGGTCAAAAGAGCTCATAAAGACACATTTTGTGCTCATGGGTGGGTAATTTGTCTCCGGCTTTCGATACTTATGTGGGTCCCCCAACCCTAGCACAATGTATATTGTCTATTTGTAAACAGTGTTTTATAACAATAAAAAAAAAAAACAATTGCAAAAACAGAAAAGAAAAAGGATTTTAAGTGTACCTTAAATGCATTATTTTCTTTCAAAAAGTAAAATGTGAAATAAATAACTTTTAATGAATAGATATTTAGCGAGAGAGAGAGAGAGAGAGAGAGAGTACAGGTCTGATATTGTTCTCAAGATTTTAAAGGGGTTGTCCGTTATTTATTTTTTTATCATTATATGACCACTAGCATTTAGTTAGCAATAGGGTTACATGATATACATGTGTTGGGGCCACATAGAGCACACATGCATGGGCTAAGTGAATAGGTCTAATGGTGGAATAATGCTAAACAACTGATTTACTGTGCATGTATTTACATGTATAACATGGCTGCCTGTCTCTAGGTAATGCTGTCATGTTGTTAATAAAGTTAACTGTATAAAAATTAAAAAGAAACGTCCACACAACACACACAGAGGAGACCATGTAAAACCTGGTCCTGCACTGACACACAGACAGACATGATGATGAGACGCTGCTGTAAGTAGAAATACCTTATGCTGTTCAGTAAAATACCATTTACTGGTTATAAACCTGGAAATTGTTACCTGAATGGCAGTGGTCACATGATGTGTGGGTGGTGGGTCACATGACTGATGCCATGTTTAGTCCATTCAGTTTATCCTACGGATGCATTACTATGGACTTATCTGTGGGCTATACAATTTTCTTTCTTTTTGTTTAGACAGAGGCTATGGCACTGTTATAAGAAACGTATTTGAGCAGAATGTCCAATACATACTGTATATACATTAGAAACTCCATGTACAAAACAATTTAAGGCTGGGTTCACACGACCTATTTTCAGGCGTAAACAAGGCGTTTTACGCCTCGAATTACGCCTGAAAACACGGCTCAAATACGTCGGCAAACATCTGCCCATTCATTTCAATGGGTTTGCCGACGTACTGTGACGACGACCTGTAATTTTACGCGTCGCTGTCAAAAGACGGCGCGTAAAATAACAGCCTCGTCAAAAAAGTGCAGGACTCTTCTTGGGACGTAATTTGAGCCGTTTTTCATTGACTTCAATCAAGAACAGCTCCAAATTACGTCCGTAATGGACGCCTCGCAAAACGAGAGTACGAGCATTTACGTCTGAAATGCAGGAGTTGTTTTCTCCTGAAAACAGCTCCGTAATTTCAGCGGTAATTGACGTTATCGTGTGCACATACCCTAACTCAGCAGATCATGAACAGGGTGGAGAGGGGATGATCTAAATAAATTAATTAAAAGAGAATGCTATTGGATACATCAGTTAAAAAATGTCTCCCATAAAGCTTAATATAGATTTTGATATTAAATGTTTTTAAAAGATTAAAAATAATTCAAATACACGGTCACTAGCTGATAAAAGGGAATATACTGTATATAGAAATATTTCATTAGCTCTTAACCACATAGTGGGAAGAAGATTTGTAAAAATCCTTTTTACTAGTGTGTAAATCCTTTTATACTCTGGTTTTTCGGCACATGGACACATCCTCTAGACACCGTGTGCATACAGACTTCTGTGCTCAATGTAAATAATATAATATAGAAAACCTGACCCAATATAAATAATGACATGGAAAACCGTGCTATATGATCATTTTCAGTGCTCTGCAGATGCTTAAACACTGAAATCTTAATGCAGAGAAATATTGGTGCGACCAGAGAAATTTAAGGTGAAAATAAGCATCTTTGAATACATATCTGTTTTTGGCAATGGAAAATATGAAAACAAGACAATGCCTCTATTATGAAGGATTTTGGGTTGGCTGTTTTACAGAACACTCTGTACTGTCATATTTTGGCTCTTTGCCCAAAATAAAAGAATAACAAAACAACAGCAGTACACAGCGTGCAAGACAACAGCATCAAATTCTCCTTCTCCTGCGTTACCCCTTGTCAGTAGCAATACAAAAAACACATTAAAATAGTTTGTAAAAATACACTCCATCATATAATTCATAGGGAAATGTATCACCTTCCCTTTTTCTCTACTGAACTATCAAAATGACTGTTAGCGGCGTATGTTAGACACCGAAGTTAATCATTGAAGGTGCCGCAGCGCTGTGACCAATTCATTTTCATTCTCGGTGGGGATCCCAGAATCCTAGTGATATACCATCACTTTCTGTGATGGTAAAAACCCTTTAAAGATGTTATCTAAACAAGAAAACCCATTTTTTTTTAAAGGGAAGCCAATAGGGAATCCGCTTATTCCTGCTTCTGAAAACCCTGGCAAACAGCTGATATTGTGGGGGGGGGGGCGGGGGGAGTTGTGGCCGGACAGACACTACCCCTGTAGAACCTGCTACAGGATAAACTTAGAAGGGTTTAATGGTTTCCATGGGGTTAAGTCTAGTGGAGGGACTATTGCCCACTTCCTTGGTAGTCTAGGGTAGTTGAGGTGTTATACCTTGTGTCTGATGGTTTAATCAATTCATGAGGCTCCACCAATGTCTCCTGTGTTTTGACTCTCTGACAGGAAGCTGAATGTGATCATTGCATTCAACTTTGCCTCATGTTCCCCGACTTATTTATGAAGAGAACTCTACCTGTCTCCTTCTCGTCTCCCCTGGCCCTTCTCAGCAGTGATTTTATGGCTGCCTTATATACAGCCAGATACATGGCAGTCATTAAATACTGCTAAGAGTGGCAGGGGAAGTGCTCCCCTCATGAATACAGCAGACTCATAACAATAACACCAAAGAGAATATGCCCCATTATATAACTGGTCAAACACCAAAGTCATAACGTAAACACCAATGCGAACGTCCAGTGTTAAATGACCCAAACCTTTCAAATAAAATTGTTTTTTTAATTGACATGATTTAAAAATACAAATAGTAGTATCAAAATAAATCTTAAAAAGAGTCCACACAGTGAGAAAGTACTGAATGGGCTACTGGCCATAACGTCTATACCATAGTAGAATACATTGTAGATAATCAGCAATGGTAAGTCAGGAGACAAATTTAGAACTAATGAAATTGATCATCATAGTAGATGGTAATGGTAAAGTAACCAGGAAATTAAAAACAAGCAACAAACCATGCAGATACACAATGAGGTAAAGAGTAGTGTTGTGCTGGGAGCCCACTTACACCATTTAACACTGGACAATTGCATTGGTGTTTAAGTTAAGACTCATAACAATACAACATCAATCAGAGACCATGATAAAATAGTCTACTTCACAGCAGAGTGTAGAGGGTTGTGCAAAGCCATAATACGGCACCCATAGAACTCTGATGGCAAAAACTGTTCTTCTGTACGGCTCCAATTTCATGTTTCTTCAGATTCATATGTAGGCAGATAAAAAAAAAAAACATTGTGTCATGCTCCATTTCATGCCATATCGAAGAGATATTTTCCCCTACAAGTTTTAACCGCTCAAGGACGAGGCCTAGTTTGGGCTTTAAAAAGGCATTTCTATCTCAGGATATCCCATAAATGTCTCATAGATGTGGTCCACACCTATCTCTAGATCTAGGGTCCCCCAATTACGTCCTGGCTTAGTGAAATGGCCGCTGGCTGCTGCATCCAGATGGGCAGTCGTGCAGCAGTGGTCGGGGTTCCAGAAACAGACAAGCTTGCTGAGCTACATTATTTCCGGAATGTCAACAAAAGTTAATGGGAGCTACAGAAACAGTGTAGCACAGCGAGCTACACTATTTCTAGACCTTGGGAGTTAGGCCATTGTTTGGGCCCTGGCTTCCGTGGCATGCCATTATCTCCAATAGGCTTACAAAGGGAGCCCCCTCCCTCTGCAAATCCACTTTGGTGCCACGGTCAGTATTGACTACTGCATCTGAGGAATTAAACAGCGGAATGAGAGTTTTCTCCGTTCACGGTCATTGGAGCAGGGTGTCAGCTGTATGTTACAGCTGACTCCCGTTGCGAATACCTCGGGCACAGCTCCTGTGTAATACACAGTGGGCTCAGCTCCTCCGTAATACAGTGCCCTATGGTGGCACCATATGGTGGCACATGGCTCCATAGTACAGAACTGTAGGGACTCTGTACGTGTCCATATATGTATATGCACATGGCTCTGGCGTATAAGAAAAGATCAACTACAGCAATCTAATGCAGTGCAGAAAATTTCTTTACTGTATACATTTGACAGGATATACTATCGAGACTTCCTTTCTTACAAATATTTTCCTAAAATGATAAATAATTGCCTTTAGTATATTTTCCATTTGACGCTTCTCCCAAAATGCATGTGTAATTACAGCATTTAGCCATTTAAACCATATTTACATAATGTGTTTTATTGAAAGTGGTAATTGTCTGTTTTTATTAAATGGAAATATAATCCATCTTTCCGAATGTTAGGCTGCAAGGAAGGATTATGAAATAGAATCTGGCCCTTTGAGTGTTCTCTTCTGATGTTTCCTTTCTTGATTTTCTCAGACATATTCTCAAATACATTATTGCTGGAAACTCCCCTTAGGCTGTCAACTCATTAAGTTTTGATGATCCTTATCTTACAATAACATGGTGGCCTATGCACTACATGTCTTAATGACTGCCATTGAAAACATTTGGAATGCTGTAAATAAAGTTAATGTGTCCATAAAATAATAACCAATGCGCAATAGTGGGTTTCTGGATTGCCCATGATGTTTATTCACTCTGGCTACTGAGGCTAGACATATTCAACTAACTTGAGCTATTCATTCAGACACATTAATTATGCAAATAGTTCATACACTATGTTGTGTTTAACTCTAGCCGGAGCGAATAGACAAACCAGTCAAGTGGCAAAAAACAAGGTCTTTACATTAAAAAAAATATGGTTCCAAATGATTTTGAAAAAAATTATCACTCTTGGTAGAAGGCGCTCCTGCACTTATGTGAAAGATTGAACCAAATTCCCAGTCGAGGCAGGGTATCACAGTCAGTAGAATTGTATTCCTTTAAAAAAAACATGTAGTAAAACAGCATATGTCTCAATGGCAGTCCAAGAAGCTACGTGTTTTGACCTCGGACTAAGGTCTTCATCAGGCTTGTGATATATATTTATATATATTTTTTCCCCATTAAAAAAATACAAATGGAGTAACTGTTGTAAGAAGGATCTAACTGTACTCCCTACCCACCCTTAATCGACCCACAACTCTGCTGCCAGGTTACTCCACCTCTCCCCTCGTTTCAGCTCTGCCTCTCCCCTCTGCCAATCACTTTACTGGCTACCCATTGCCCCGCAAATTCAGTTCAAAATATTAACAATGACATACAAGGCTGTTCACAACTTGTCCCATCCTAACATCCTACCCTAATCTCACGATACCTCCTCATATGTAATCTATGCTTTGCTCTTCTCTTATGCGCTCCTTAGATCAACATCTCCAAGATTTCTCCCGTGCATCCCCCATTCTCTGGAACTTTCTATCCCATTGGACTCTCTCCTATCATCCAAACCTTCGAAAACATCCTGAAAACTCACCTCTTCAGAAAAGCTTACAACCTGCAATAACCCTGCTGCCACCACTCTACCAGATGAACAGGTTTTTTCTGTCTCTTTTACCTTGATCTTGTAAGTCCTTGTGGGCAGGATCCTCTCTCCTTCTGTACCAGTTGGTCAGTCATTAAGCTCATATTTGTTTTTATTTTTTTTTACTTTGTTTTTATTAGCTCATGTCATGTACTAAAACCCCTTTTCATATGTTCAGCGCCCTAGAATTATTGACGCTTTAAAATAAATATTAATACCCAGACCCTCTGGTGACCCTCTGGAGGCCCGAAGTCCTGATACAATAATAGGCCTCTCCAATAACAGAGCACCAAGGTTCCAGCATAACACAATCCTATTTGAGGCTGTTTTTCCACCAGTCACTTGCCTCTAGGGACTATTTTTAAGGTTTAATTCACATATGAACTATTCGGGCTTATTCACATGGTGTGGTCAAATTGTGGGGGTTATTTTTGGCACAATTGTCACACAGTTTTGCCTCGATTTTTAAAAAATTGTGGCAATTTGACCGAATCGTGTAAGTATACCCTTTACCATGATATCACTGTTATCAGTGATCTGAATATGGGAACAGCAGGGGGCACAAACATTATGTGCTCCCTGCTAACCTGTGCCCCCATTGTAAAAAGTAAAAATAAAAAACAGTTAAAGCAAAGCTCACTAGTCGTGTAACACATTGACAAGACACCTGAGGTTGCACACATATAATACATTCCTCACATTTTACACGATCAACATGTCTCATCTAGATTTTGCAGTTTATTTGCATAACATTGTCCTCATTTCTAAATTTTGATCCCTTTAAAAACATTATATATACACCGTTGAATCAAGGTCTAGTTGCTATGTTCACAAAGTGAAATTATTATTTTTTTACTATGAAACACACCATAGAAGACCGATGACATCAGCTTTTCTCAAACATATAGACATGAAGGGCATTAACCAATATTGCTGAATATGTCCCAAGATACACACAGAGCAATGTTTTCAGGTTTAATTAGTGTATCATTTAATTAACCTACAGTAATTGCTGTTATTACTGACTGTTTCAAAAATCATCGTATCTTGATTGCTCCCAAAGGTCAAATTTGAAAAATGTCTGCATTGCCCTTATTAAAAATTTGTAACACTCCTTTAGCAACAAAGTAATAGGGATAGTGTAATGTGTGCATACAGTGCCTAGATGTATCAGAGCAAGCAGGGAATCTTCGGTGCCATGTTCGGCTTATTGCAGGTTATACTGGTATACAACATCTAAGGGAGCCCTAATATTCACTTTAAATCCACACTAGGAGGACTGCACTGTGTAATCTTCCCAGGTTGGAGCTCCCAGAATAATCTTTGATCAAAATTGAGTCGGTGGTGTGACAGGAGTTGTGCCAAAGCTGATGAAAGCAGTGGAGCAGTAGACAAAAACTAGGGTTAGAGTTGATAAACACCAGTGGCATACATAGAAGCAAGGGTATACCATAGCTAAAATAAAAATGGTTCTCTCATTAGGTTGCCAAGTTTTATCACCCAGGACAGGAGGACTTATTATTTGTTTCCCCCTCCAGGCCCTTTCCATGGTCTTTGGGTTGATTCCTCATCCCCTTCTTTGCTAAGAATGTATTTCCTCTGTAGAGGGAAGTTCTGCACAGTTTCTCTCACGGTATGTATGCTTTCGGCAAATACAGAAGAGGTGACGTAGAGATTTCACGACTAGCCGAGACCACAAACCGGAAGCCAAATAGACTCAAGCAAAAACCTGTACATAAACAAAATAAAGCTGATTTTGTTAATAGAATTTTGTTAGGATATACCACCAATGTCCAATCAGTGGGGGTGTGATCGCTAAAAGATTGGTGTGCCACTTCATCTACTGTCTGCTTTGTTCGTTTTTTTAAGAGGCTATACTACAGATGTAGCCATCTTTATCTTGACTCTGATAACTGCAGCAGAATGATATCACACAACAAAAGCCATTGAAAATTAATAGAAAAAGTCCAGAGAAAGATAAAGATGGCTACATCTGTATATTGCGGTCAGACCCCTGCCAATCGAACATTGATGGCATACCCTAACAATATACCACCAATGTCTGTCTTGAGAGAAACCCCTCTCAGCACATATAGACTATCATAGTAAAATACAATATGTTGATAGAGTCCCCAAGCATAGGCCATAGAGATCAGGGCTACAGGGGGAAACACATATTGCAAGTGTCACAATGACATATGCCTATACTTTGCACAATGAATTAAATTTATCTGAAAATGTCTTTCTGCCATTGTTTCAGAATAATCATTAGTCCACCAGTCTGCTTTTTGATCATTAATGCTAAATAATTCAATAGAAGAAATATGTTGACAATTGTTGAGGTAAACATAAAAATTAAATTTTATGATAAATGTTTTTGTTGCGGTTCTGACTAATTTGGTGGAGCGAAATAATGACACTGCCACCAATTACATTGAGACTGTCACTTTCTTTGTACTTGGAAGACTATAAACTAGCTGCCATCTATTTATTACGTCCTATTGCCTTCTGGGTACTTAAGACAGTTCTTTGAATTGCTTTATTAAGTTAACACATTATTAGCCTAAATGAGTTAAAGTTTTAATTGACACATTAATAAGTCCCTTTTTCTTTCAGTACTTTATTGCTGTTGTTCTATACCGTAATATTAATGCACCTTCCAATCCACTGACACCATTTAACACTCAGTTGGTCAATCACTGAGCTCGTCAGTTGGCATTGTGATACCACTAATCCCAGCCCGAGGACTCAAGGGAATTTCAGCTTACCTCTGCTAATACAATATCAGTTTTAGTGTCATACAGTGTCCAAGTAATAGTGGCATATAGTACTTAAATACCACCATACAGGGCTTCATACGTCCTATGGTGCCCAACTTCCTTGCTGGATAACTGTCTGCAAAGAGATTGCAGCACTGCTGATTTGAATTCTGGAAGTCCCACTTTTACACCGAGTACTTTATAAGTGATTTCAAGGAAAGCTACAGGGGAATTCACATGCAGCAGATTTGTTGCAGAAATTTCTGCAATAGTCCTATTCATCTGAATATGGCTTACAGAAATCCATCCACATGCTGCAGAAACATCTCCATTCACATGAAAGGAACAGATTTTGAGTTGTAGAAAATCCTGCAACAAATCTGCCGCGTGTGACTATACCCTTATATTCACATTGCATTATAAGAGATCAGCTAAGTTGTCAATAATTTGATTATGATTACAAGCTTGTTGAATGTTTCCCATGGCAACCAGCAGACATGTGAATATTGATTCGGGCTATAATACAGGTTTTAACTAAGGGTTAGTACAGGATAAGTAATGCAACATATTAACTCATTTACTTATATTTTCAGGAAGCTTATATCCATATGGGGGCACATAATCTTAAACTATGCAGAGCGCTAACGCTGCTAACTGCCGCTGCGGAGATGGGGAGAAGGGGCAGGGAAGTCAGGGCGGGCTTGGCCGGTATAGTGATAGCTAGCAGACGTTCAGCACATCTGCTAGTGTTTAGGACACGCCTCTCTGATGCTGCGCGCACCACAAGAGAGGAACAGGAGAGCGATCCCTTCACAAACCTAGAAGAGAAGAAGGGGGCGGTCACCGGTGGTGAGGTTAGTGGCACTGGCTGCCGATTTATCCTCCTGCCCCAACTAATATTAAAGTACTTGGCCGACACTATGTGGCGGATTATACAGTAAGGGGGGTGTCTAACCATTTAACTGACTGCAGCTGGCTCTATGGGGGGATAATAATTTCACCCCATATAGCCCTCTGCAGTCAGTTAGACGCTCAGCCCCCCCTGCAGTATAATAACTACTGAGGACTCTATGGGGATGGGGGGATTATTCCTAGAGCCCTCTGTCTGCAGTTAGATGGTGAGGCCCCCCTGCAGTATAATCCCCCCGTTAGAGCCCTCAGTAGTTATTTTATTGCAAGGGGAGGTCAGATTGTCTCACTGACTGCTATATGGGGGGGGGTCTATGTACACATTTGAAAAGCATTATTTTTTTAAAATAAATATATGTATCATTGTGATTGGTGCAACTTTGTAATCATATTTTATTATTTTTTCTTTTTGAGATACAGCTGCTTAGCATCTTGTATCTGTCAGGTCAGCAGGACTGACTGGATCAGTGACACGGGTCCTGCGTGTCTCTGACATGCAGTATCCACCTGTAATTGATCACATCTAAGTTATGAACTTAGATATGATCGACAACCGGTCGATCCTGTGTGCCAGAGACAGGCATATATAGATAATTTTTAATAATCAATCAGTCAATCACACTGATATACACACACACACACACACACACACACACACTCACATCTATATATAAATGTGTGTATATATATATATATTTGGCTTGAGAAAGGTTCCTGTTGAACCGAAACGTTGCTGTGTTTTTCTGAGGTGAATAAATCCACTTTGCTTGCATCTGCCTTGAAGTCCTGGTGCCGTCACTGCTTTCTACGCTGTCTTCTATATATATATATATATATATATATATATATATATATATATATATATATCCAAGAAAAAGAGACTGGAAGCAGCACTCAGCAAAAAAATGTGAATTTATTCAACCAACACAGTTTCTGGCTATTGACACAGTGCTGCTCCTATGTTTGGATCTTCTATATATATATATATATATATATATATATATATATATATATATATATATACATACACTACTGTTCAAAAGTTTAGGGTCACTTAGAAATTTCCTTATTTTTTAAAGAAAAGCACGTTTTTTTTCAATGAAGATAACATTAAATAAATCAGAAATACACTCTATACATTGTTAATGTGCTAAATGACTATTCTACCTGCAAACGTCCGGATTTTAATGCAATATCTACATAGGTGTATAGAGGCCCATTTCCAGCAACCATCACTCCAGTGTTCTAATGGTACATTCTGTTTGCTAACTGTGTTAGAAGGCTAATGGATGATTAGAAAACACTTGAAAACCCTTGTGCAATTATGTTAGCACCGCTGTAAACAGTTTTGCTGTTTAGAGGAGCTATAAAACTGACCTTCCTTTGAGCTAGTTGAGAATCTGGAGCATTACATTTGTGGGTTCGATTAAACTCTCAAAATGGATAGAAAAAGAGGGCTTTCAAGTGAAACTCGACAGTCTATTCTTGTTCTTAGAAATTAAGGCTATTCCATGCGAGAAATTGCCAAGAAACTGAAGATTTCCTACAACGGTGTGTACTACTCCCTTCAGAGGACAACACAAACAGGCTCTAACCAGAGTAGAAAGAGAAGTGGGAGGCCCAGCTGCACAACTGAGCAACAAGACAAGTACATTAGAGTTTCTAGTTTGAGAAATAGACGCCTCACAGGTCCTCAACTGGCAGCTTCATTAAATAGTACCCGCAAAACACCAGTGTCAACGTCTACAGTGAAGAGGCGACTCCGGGATGCTGGCCTTCAGGGCAGAGTGGCAAAGAAAAAGCCATATCTGAGACTGGCTAATAAAAGGAAAAGATTAATATGGGCAAAAGCACACAGACATTGGACAGAGGAAGATTGGGAAAAAGTGTTATGGACAGATGAATCGAAGTTTGAGGTGTTTGGATCACACAGAAGAACGTTTGTGAGACACAGAACAACTGAAAAGATGCTGGAAGAGTGCCTGACACCATCTGTCAAGCATGGTGGAGGTAATGTGATGGTCTGGAGTTGCTTTGGTGCTGGTAAAGTGGGAGATTTGTACAAGGTAAAAAGGATTTTTAATAAGGAAGGCTATCACTCCATTTTGCAACACCATTCCATACCCTGTGGACAGCGCTTGATTGGAGCCAATTTCATCCTACAACAGGACAATGACCCAAAGCACACCTCCAAATTATGCAAGAACTATTTAGGGAAGAAGCAGGCAGCTGGTATTCTATCTGTAATGGAGTGGCCAGCGCAGTCACCAGATCTCAACCCCATAGAGCTGTTGTGGGAGCAGCTTGACCGTATAGTATGCAAGAAGTGCCCATCAAGCCAATCCAACTTGTGGGAGGGGCTTCTGGAAGCATGGGGTGAAATTTATCCCCATTACCTCAGCAAATTAGCTAGAATGCCAAAGGTCTGCAATGCTGTAATTTCTGCAAATGGAGCATTCTTTGACGAAAGCAAAGTTTGAAGGAGAAAATTATTATTTGAAATAAAAATCATTATTTCTAACCTTGTCAATGTCTTGACTATATTTTCTAGTCATTTTGCAACTCATTTGATAAATATAAGTGTGAGTTTTCATGGAAAACACAAAATTGTCTGGGTGACCACAAACTTTTGAACGATAGTGTATATATATATTCATTTTTTTTTATTTTTATATATATATATATATATATATATATATATAAACACCATAGGATAAAGTAGCCATAATATTAGACATTCGTTCATAGTGCATTATCCCACAGGTGATTACATAGACCAAATACGATATGCATAAATACAAAAGTGTTTATAAATGTTGTACAGTCACATAATAATCAATTAGGCTAACTCAGAAAAACTGCAGAGGCCAATCTAAAAATTATAACCATGTGGTAAATAGTATAGCAGATTATGTAATCGATTACCTTTGCTAGACACCACGAGGAGTCGGCATCCGTGCGCAGAGACTAAACAAATCACAGGATGACGTCCAAACCGGAAGCGCAACCATTTTCTATATTTAAAGTTGGGGAAGTGATTCATCCTCTGGGTAATGTGCACATGGCCTAATGTGTAGCTGCTTGGAGTGCTGTGTTCATTTGCAATCGGACTATATATATATATATATATATATATATATATATATATATATATATATATATATATATACAGTGAAGGAAATAAGTATTTGATCCCTTGCTGATTTTGTAATGAACAGTCTAGAATTTTTAGGCTAGGTTAATTTTACCAGTGAGGGATAGATTATATATAAAAAAAAAATAATCAGAAAATCACATAGTCAAAATTATATTTATATATTTGCATTGTGCACAGAGAAATAAGTATTTGATCCCCTACCAACCATTAAGAGTTCAGCCTCCTCCAAAACAGTTACACGCTCCAAATCAACTTAGTGCCTGCATTAAAGACAGCTGTCTTAAATGGTCACCTGTATAAAAGACTCCTGTCCACAGACTCAATTAATCAGTCTGACTCTAACCTCTACAACATGGGCAAGACCAAAGAGCTTTCTAAGGATGTCAGGGACAAGATCATAGACCTGCACAAGGCTGGAATGGGCTACAAAACCACAAGTAAGACGCTGGGTGAGAAGGAGACAACTGTTGGTGCAATAGTAAGAAAATGGAAGACATACAAAATGACTGTCAATCGACATCAATCTGGGGCTCCATGCAAAATCTCACCTCGTGGGGTATCCTTGATCCTGAGGAAGGTGAGAGCTCAGCCGAAAACTACACGGGGGGAACTTGTTAATGAACTCAAGGCAGCTGGGACCACAGTCACCAAGAAAACCATTGGTAACACATTACGCCGTAATGGATTAAAATCCTGCAGTGCCCACAAGGTCCCCCTGATCAAGAAGGCACATCTACAGGCCCGTCTGAAGTTTGCAAATGAACATCTGGATGATTCTGAGAGTGATTGGGAGAAGGTGCTGTGGTCAGATGAGACTAAAATTGAGCTCTTTGGCATTAACTCAACTCGCCGTGTTTGGAGGAAGAGAAATGCTGCCTATGACACAAAGAACACTGTCCCCACTGTCAAGCATGGAGGTGGAAACATTATGTTTTGGGGGTGTTTCTCTGCTAAGGGCACAGGACTACTTCACCGCATCAATGGGAGAATGGATGGAGCCATGTACCGTCAAATCCTGAGTGACAACCTCCTTGCCTCCACCAGGACATTAAAAATGGCTCGTGGCTGGGTCTTCCAGCACGACAATGACCCGAAGCATACAGCCAAGGCAACAAAGGAGTGGCTCAAAAAGAAGCACATTAAGGTCATGGAGTGGCCTAGCCAGTCTCCAGACCTTAATCCCATCGAAAACTTATGGAGGGAGCTGAAGATCCGAGTTGCCAAGCGACAGCCTCGAAATCTTAATGATTTACAGATGATCTGAAAAGAGGAGTGGGCCAAAATTCCATCTAACATGTGTGCAAACCTCATTATCAACTACAAAAAAACGTCTGACTGCTGTGCTTGCCAACAAGGGTTTTGCCACCAAGTATTAAGTCTTGTTTGCCAAAAGGATGTGTTCGCTAATGTAATTGTATTTATTAATGTTTTTAATTTTGTGGGGGCAGCCATCTTTTTTGGCATCTGTCTATGTGTCTCTGCACGACACATACATAGGTGCTATACGCAATGGCGGATCATCATTAGGGCGGTTCACCCGAACCTCACATAACCGCACGGGCCCCCTCATGCCCAGTGGCCTCCCTAGCCCCGGAGTGGGCCCCGATGCTAACAACAGCCACATGCACTTGTTTCTGTGCCCTCAGGACGCAGTTACAAATGAATACTATAGGCTACAGAACACATTAGGCCTGCAGCCTATAAGACGCTGGGAAGACTCCCTGCGCATTCCGGAGTGATGACCACTGCATCACGCTGGTCTGCACATGCGTCCCGCCTGGAGCATGTGTAGCGCTCCATCCGTCGCAAGGGGAACGGGGCAAGGTAAGTACAATATTTTATTTTTTATGGGGAGTGCTGTGTAGCACTATATATAGGGGGGAGCGATGTGTGGCCATATATACAAGGGGGGAGCACTGTATGATACTACATACAATGGAGGGGAAGCACTGAGTGACACTATATACAATGGTGGAAGCGCTGTGTTGCACTATATACAAGGTGGATAGCACTGTGTGACACTACAAAAAAGGGGGGAGAAGCGCTGTGTGGCACTATATAAAAGGGGGGAGCGCTGTGTGGCACTGCTCTGTTTTGGCTTGCTAAACAAGTGGTTTGTATATCAAGTGGAGTTACAAAACCGGATTGACTTGCTGTTTTCTTGTGTGACATAAAGTGTGGGATATTGTGTGTGATATATGAATTGAGTGCTTGCTAAAAGAAGTTTGCAAAACTGACACAATTTAAAACCCTTGTTTTCTTCTTAGCTTCTATCCTGCTGTGCAGCTGACTAGGGGAAGGGGTTAACTGCACCCAGGTGGTATAAATTAGCCCTCAGGACTCTGTAGAGCCTGCTCACTTTTGGCTTGCTAAACAAGTGGTTTGTATTTCAAGTGGAGTTACAAAACTGGAGTTAAAAAGAGGAGTTAAAGCCCATGTAAGTACTCATCTTTTCTTTTACTTTAACAATTGTTCACTGCTTTTTTGTAACTGGGATAATGGACAGCAAGATTGGTGGTTTTCCTCAGTGCACAGTTTGCCATCTGTATGCACGACTGGAGCCAGAGTTCCAGAGTGAATTCCTCTGTGGCAGATGTGAGCATGTTGTTCACCTGGAAGCTCGCATTAGAGATCTGGAGGAGCAAAATGCAACACTGAGGGTGATAGACAAACAAGCATGCTGCTGACTGAACAAGCAGTTAGTGGGGTAGAACTGGCGGGTGAAAACATGGGTCAGCAAGATCAGGCAAGTAGCTGGATTAATGTAGTTAGGGACAGTAGAAAGGGGTCAAAGAAAAGGAAGGCCAATCCTGTTTCTGATATTCCAAGCAAAATTGCCAAGTTGGGTGATGATGCGAGGGTGTCGGTCTCAAAAATGGCAGCCCTAGTGGATACTGATCTCCCTAACAGGCAGGAGAACAGCCCAGCTAGTAGTCGGCGGGATAGAAATGCAGGTAAGGCAAGACAATTGGTAGTCGTAGGGGATTCTATTATCAGGAAGATGGATAGAATAATTTGTCGCAAAGACCGCCTCAACCGAATGGTTTGCGGTCTCCCTGGTGCCAGGGTTCGGCATGTGGTGGAACGTGTGGATAAATTACTGGGAGGGGCTGATGATGATCCAGCTGTCGTGGTCCATGTGGGTACCAACGACAGAATAAATGGTAGGTCGAGGAGCCTTAAGAATAATTTTAAAGAACTAGGCTACAAGCTGAAGGAAGGGACCTCCAAGGTAGTATTCTCAGGAATACTGCCCGTGCCATGCGCATCACAGAAAAGACAGCAGGAGCTCAGGGAGTAAAATGCATGGCTTAAGCCAGGGGTCCCAAACTCGGCCGGGTAAGTGGGCCGCATATAGAAAAAATGGGAAGTTGACGGGCCGCATTACTTTCAAATTTGATACAATACAAAATTATTGTTAATCAATTAGTTATATGAACTACTAGAACACTATATTACTAGAATAATAATACTACATTACTATAATAATATAGGTTTAAAATTTGAGATATTTCTCCACGTGCTTATTTCAACAATCCAGCTTTCCAGTTTGTGTCGCTAAATGCAGTCCGGCGGCTCAGTTAGCACACATGTCAAGATTGGGCAGCCCCTTTTTAGATAGTGCCGCAGTGCCCTCTGTGGATGCTGCCGCAGTGCCCTCTGTGGATGCTGCCGCAGTGCCCTCTGTGGATGCTGCCGCAGTGCCCTCTGTGGATAATGCAACACACCCCTAGATAAGGCCACAGTGCCCTCTGTAGATAAGGCCACAGTGCCCTCTGTAGATAAGGCCACAGTGCCCTCTGTAGATAAGGCCACGGTGCCCTCTGTAGATAAGGCCACGGTGCCCTCTGTAGATAAGGCCACAGTGCCCTCTGTAGATAAGGCCACAGTGCCCTCTGTAGATAATGCAACACACCCCTAGATAATGCCAGTGTCCTCTTCAGATACTGCCACACACCAACTTGTAGAGGCTGCCACAGTGCCCTCTGTAGAGGCTGCCGCAGTGCCCTCTGTAGAGGCTGCCGCAGTGCCCTCTGTAGAGGCTGCCACAGTGCCCTCTGTGGAGGCTGCCACAGTGCCCTCTGTAGAGGCTGCCACAGTGCCCTCTGTAGAGGCTGCCACAGTGCCCTTTGTAGAGGCTGCCACAGTGCCCTCTGTAGAGGCTGCCACAGTGCCCTCTGTAGAGGCTGCCCCAGTGCCCTCTGTAGAGGCTGCCCCAGTGCCCTCTGTAGAGGCTGCGCCAGTGCCCTCTGTAGAGGCTGCCCCAGTGATGTCAGGGGCTTGCCCAGAGCTGGAGTCCCGGAGCAGAGCCGCTTCTGGCACTCTGCCTGGGATTCCAGCTCTGCTCCTGACATCACTGTCCATATATTGACAGAGATGTCAGGGGCAACCCCAGAGCTGGAGGCCCAGGCATAGCGCTAGTAGGCTCTTCCCGGAACTCCAGCTGTGCTCCTGACATCACTGGGACTCCTGCTCTGGGAAAGCCCCTGACATCATTGTCGATGTATGGACAGCGATGTCAGAGGCTTCCCCAGAGTCCCGGAGCAGAGCCGATAATAGCGCTCTGCCCGGGACTCCGCTCTGGGGAAGACCCTGACACACTGTCCATATATGGGCAGCGATGTCAGGGAATTCCACAGAGTCTCGGAGCAGAGCCGACACCAGCGCTCTGCTCGGGACTCCGGCTCTGGGGAAGCCCCAGACATCGCTGTTCATATGTGGACAGCGATGTCAGGGAATTCCACAGAGTCCCGGAGCAGAGCCGACACCAGCGCTCTGCTCGGGACTCCGGCTCTGGGGAAGCCCCAGACATCGCTGTTCATATGTGGACAGCGATGTCAGGGAATTCCACAGAGTCAAGGAGCAGAGCCGACACCTGCGCTCTGCTCCGCTCTGGGCAAGACCCTGACACACTGTCCATATATGGGCAGCGATGTCAGGGAATTCCACAGAGTCTCGGAGCAGAGCCTGTACTAGCGCTCTGCCCGGGACTCCGGCTCTGGGGAAGCCCCAGACATCGCTGTTGATATGTGGACAGTGATGTCAGGGAATTCCACAGAGTCCTGGAGCAGAGCCGACACCAGCGCTCTGCTCGGGACTCCGGCTCTGGGGAAGCCCCAGACATCGCTGTTCATATGTGGACAGCGATGTCAGGGAATTCCACAGAGTCCCGGAGCAGAGCCGACACCAGCGCTCTGCTCGGGACTCTGGCTCTGGGGAAGCCCCAGACATCGCTGTTCATATGTGGACAGCGATGTCAGGTAATTCCACAGAGTCCAGGAGCAGAGCCGACACCAGCGCTCTGCTCCGCTCTGGGCAAGACCCTGACACACTGTCCATATATGGGCAGCGATGTCAGGGAATTCCACAGAGTCTCGGAGCAGAGCCTGTACTAGCGCTCTGCCCGGGACTCCGGCTCTGGGGAAGCCCCAGACATCGCTGTTCATATGTGGACAGCGATGTCAGGGAATTCCAGAGTCTCGGAGCAGAGCCGATACTAGCGGCTCTGTGTCCCGTGGGCCGCAGATGACAGACCCAGGGGCCGCGTGCTTGAGACCCCTGGCTTAAGCCTTGGTGTAGAGGAAAAGGCTTTAGGTTCCTAGAGCACTGGGCTGACATTTCATTGGGGTACAAACTGTATTCTGCAAATGATTTGCACCTAAATGGAAGGGGTTCCACTGTGCTGGGGGAGAGAATTCTAGATTCACTGAAGTGATATATGAGTAAAACGTATAACTTTTATTTCATAACTCTCTAAAAACAGGGGTACAATCACCACTGTGAAAAGCCCCACCGTGTGCATTAAAACCGTATTAAACAAATACTCCAAGTCCTGATTCGTTTGTGAACCCTCTCTGACTGGGTATACTTCAAAGATACCAATATGGAATCAGCGTTTCAACATTGGTGTAACAGTGGATTAGACCCTAAAACACACCGGAGCCTGCAATAACCGCACCTAAATCTCATGATGCTAAGGTACACAACAATGCCACTGTCCCCTACGCTAAAATCCCTCACTTAACCTGACCCTACGCGTTTCTATACTTATCATCAGGGGTCTGCAACTTGGTCACTCTGGCTAGGAAGCCAGCGATATTTCTTCATCAGCAGATATTCTGCTGTGCAACACGGAAGCGTGCGCGCATAGATGTCAGCGGCACGCTTCACTAAGGGACTCAGAGTTGATATAACTAATACTCCTCCCCCTGGCCTCGGCAGCGCACTTCAAAACAGCCAATCACACTAGCCCACCTCATTCGTGACGCCTGACCATGTGACTCCCGGCCGTCAGCTGACATACCCGGAAGCAACATCGACAACATCAAAACGAACGTGCAGGCGCAGTGGGTGGCTGTCGGCGCATCTCCTTACTGCACATAAGCTCATTCTCATCGAGGATAGAGTATAATAATGACAAGTAGGGTAGATATTGCGGATCAGCTCAAAGCCACAACTAGACTGCCATAGATAAAGCACCTTCTCTGTAAAATACATGTTGTATGAATAAATAAGCGATATTAATGTCTGCCACACTTTGGAATTTGAAACACTTCTCTTGAAAGGAACAACCATGCCTGTTACCATTGAATGGCATACTACAAGTAGCTGTACTATGACCAGAATTAACAGCCATACACCTACCTAGAAAACCAAAATGATAATGTATATTCAAATAAATATATATTTAAATAAAACAGGTATCATTTGTTTGCTCGTTAAGACCTTTGGGCTGTACACAGAGAATTCTAGCTGGGCTGAGGAGGGAGGTAAATGTAGAAAATAATGGGGTAGTCAGGTTAGAGAGGGGTCAGACTATATTGGTGGGTGGAGAAACAGACTGTGGGGAGAGGACTAGACAATAGCAAAGGGAGTTCCTTCTGTAACAAAACAGCAATAAAAATGAAAATAAAAATGCCCAAATAATGTCAAATAATCACATTTCTGATAATGAAAGTGAAAAACTGAAAGGCAAGTTAAAGTGTATGTTCACAAATGCCAGAAGTCTAGCAAGCAAAATGGGGGAGCTGGAGGCCTTGATACTGGAAGAAAATATAGATATAGTTGGTGTTGCTGAAACATGGCTAGACTTTTCACACGACTGGGCTGTAAATCTACAGGGTTTTACACTTTTTCGGAATGACAGGACAAATAGGAAAGGTGGTGGTGTATGTCTATATGTGAGAAGGGATATGAAGGTAAGTGTGAAAGAGACATTAGTGGGTGAAGATTGTGAGGAGGTTGAAAGCTTGTGGGTGGAACTAGAAAGGGAGGAAAACACTGAAAAAATTACTTTTGGTGCAATCTATAGACCCCCCAATATAACTGAGGAGATGGAAGGTCAAATATATAAACAGATGGAGCGGGCTGCACAGGCGGGTACTGTAGTGATAATGGGAGATTTTAATTTCTGGGATATTAATTGGCGTCATAGTTCGGCTTCAACTGCAAAGTGGATACATTTCCTCAACCGGTTGCAGGAAAATATTATGGGCCAGTTTGTGGAAGAGCCGACTAGAGGTGAAGCTCTGTTGGATCTGGTCATTTCTAATAATGCAGAGCTTGTTGGGAATGTCAATGTTCGTGAAAACCTTGGTAACAGTGATCACAATATAGTTACATTTTACCTATACTGTAAAAATCAAACACAGGCTGGGAGGGCAGAAACATTTAATTTTAAGAAGGCCAATTTCCCCAGAATGAGGGCTGCAATTCAGGATATAGACTGGTAAGAACTAATGTCAAATAATGGTACAAATGATAAATGGGAGATTTTCAAATCTACTTTGGGTAATTATAGTGCAAAATTTATTCCTATAGGTAACAAGTATAAACGACTAAAATTAAACCCCACATGGCTTACACCTTCTGTGAAAAGGGCAATACATTACAAAAAAAGGGCATTTGAATAATACAAATCTGAGGGTACATCTGTAACCTTTTTAAATTATAAAGAGCATAATAAAATCTGTAAAAATGTAATGAAATTAGCAAAAAAAAGAATAAAATGAAAGGCAGGTGGCCAAGGATAGTAAAACAAATCCCAAAAATGTCTTAAAGTATATAAATGCAGAAAAGCCAAGGTCTGAACATCTAGGACCCATAGATAGTGGTAATGGAGAGTTGGTCACAGGGGATCAAGAGAAGGCAGAGTTACTAAATGGGTTCTTCAGCTCTGTATATACAACAGAAGAAAGAGCAGCTGATGTAGCCGGTGCCAGTGCTGTTAATATATCAGTTGATATACTGAATTGGATGAATGTAGATATGGTGAAAGCTAAATTAAATAAAATAAATGTGCACAAGGCCCCGGGACCAGATGGGTTACACCCTAGAGATCTTAAAGTGCTTAGTTCAGTTATTTCAGTCCCCCTCTTCATAATATTCAGGGATTCTCTAGTGACTGGAATAATGCCAAGGGACTAGCGCAGGGCAAATGTGGTGCCTATTTTCAAAAAGAGCTCTATGTCTTCACCGGCTAATTATAGACCAGTAAGCTTAACATCCATCGTGGGGAAAATGTTTGAGGGGCTATTGAGGGACTATATACATGATTATGTGACAAAAACTAGTATAATATATGACAGCCAGCACGATTTTACTAAGAACAGAAGTTGTCAAACTAACCTGATATGTTTTTATGAAGAGGTGAGCAGAAGCCTAGACAGAGGGGCCTCTGTGGATATAGTGTTTTTGGACTTTGCAAAGGCATTTGATACTGTCCCTCATAGACGTCTAATGCGTAAATTAAGGACTATAGATTTAGATAGTATAGTTTGTAATTGGATTGAGAATAGGTTCAAGGACCGCATCCAGAGAGTTGTGGTCAATGATTCCTACTCTGAATGGTCCCCGGTTATAAGTGGTGTACCCCAGGGTTTGGTGCTGGGACCACTATTATTCAACTTATTTATTAATGATATAGAGGATGGGATTAATAGCACTATTTCTATTTTTGCAGAGGACACCAAGCTATGTAATATAGTTCAGTCTATGGAAGATGTTCGTGAATTGCAAGCGGATTTAAACAAACTAACTGTTTGGGCATCCAGTTGGCTAATGAAGTTTAATATAGATAAATGTAAAGTTATGCATCTGGGTACCAACAACCTGCATGCATCATATGTCCTAGGGGGAGCTATATTGGGTGAGTCACTTGTTGAGAAGGATCTGGGTGTACTTGTAAATCATAAACTAAATAACAGCAGGCAATGTCAATCAGCTGCTTCAAAGGCCAGCGAGATATTGTTGTGTATTAAAAAAGGTATGGACTCGCGGGACAGAGATGTAATATTACCACTTTACAAAGCATTAGTGAGGCCTCATCTAGAATATGCAGCTCAGTTCTGGGTTCCAGTTTATAGAAAGGATGCCGTGGAGTTGGAAAAAATACAAAGAAGAGCAACAATGCTAATAAGGGGCATGTAGAATCTAAGTTATGAGGAAAGATTAAAAGAATTAAACCTATTTGGCCTTGAAAAAAGACGACTAAGGGGGGACATGATTAATTTATATAAATATATGAATAACCCATACAAAAAATATGATGAAATCCTGTTTCATGTAAAACCCCCTCAAAAAACAAGGGGGCACTCCCTCCGTCTGGAGAAAAAAAGGTTCAACCTGCAGAGGCGACAAGCCTTCTTTACTGTGAGAACTGTGAATCTATGGAATAGTCTACCACAAGAGCTGATCACAGCAGGGACAGTAGATGGCTTTAAAAAAGGCTTAGATAATTTCCTAGAACAAAAAAATATTAGCTCCTATGTGTAGAAATTTTTACCTTCCCTTTTCCCATCCCTTGGTTGTACTTGATGGACATGTGTCTTTTTCGAACCGTACTAACTATGTTACACTATGTATATACAAGGGGGAGTGATATGTGGCACTATATACAAGGGGGGAGCGCTGCATGGCACTATATACAAGGGGGTCCACTGTAAGACACTATATACAAGGGGGAGCACTGCATGACACTATGTACAAGGGGGGAGCACTGTGTGGCACTATATACAAGGGGGCACTGTGTGGTACTATTTACAAGGGGGTGCTGTGTGGCACTATATACAAGGGGGAGCGTGGCATAGCACTATATACAAGGGGGGAGCGCTGTGTGGCACTATATACAAGGGGGCACTGTGTGGTACTATATACAAAGGGGGACTGTGGTGCTATATATGGGAGGGGTGTGGCACTATATACAAGGGGAGCGCTATATGGCACTATATACAAGGGGGTTGCTGTGTGGCACTATATACAAGGAGGAAGCACTGTGTGGCACTATATACAAGGGGGACTGGGGCACTATATACGGGGGGGTGGCGCTATCTACAGGGGGCTGTGTGAGATGCTATCTACAGGGGCTGTGTGTATGTGGTGCTTTACAGTGTTTGGTACTATTTTATTCAGAGGCACAGTGTATGGGGCTATTATATTTAGAGGCACAGTGTGTTAATTGTGATCATTTTATCTTGATTTATAGGTGTGGAAATGTTGGAAAAGTGAGGGGCCGAAGACATTGAGT
Organism: Rhinoderma darwinii; assembly: GCF_050947455.1. Taxonomy (NCBI): domain Eukaryota; kingdom Metazoa; phylum Chordata; class Amphibia; order Anura; family Rhinodermatidae; genus Rhinoderma; species Rhinoderma darwinii. Next base: position 346,832,642 of record NC_134689.1, read on the forward strand.
GGCAAACTGCAGAAATGGGTCATGGCTGGGAGAAGTCGTCATGAAGTCTGGACCAGATGGAGAAGAAAAGAGGGAAAAAAACTACTAGAGTCCGAGAAGTTGTCACCTTTGAGTCACTATATTTATAGAGAATCTGTCACTTCTCCAGACATGTTTATTATAGGAAATCCTTGTATTTCACAAAAAATATTTGTGCTGTCCAGGACTAATAGACAAATGCGTGTTACCATTCCCCTTGTCAGGAGGATGTGTCCCTACACAGTGTGATACTGTCAGCGATAGTTGGAGACTGTCAGTATGTAGGGACACAGCCCTTTGACAAGGGGAATCGCAGCACCCATTTGTTAATGCTTGCACACAAAGGTAGTGTTAACAATAGTTACAATGCGGCAGGGCGGCGATGGAGAAGGGGGGGCCCAAGTTTGGGTAACAGCCCAGGGCTACTTAATCCGCCATTGCTTCTATCTATGGTATGATTAACAACCGGATGGTAAGCGTACATGAGACCGCATTTGATTGTGATATGTGTTTCCAACATGTTTTAACTGAGCTTAAATAAAAAGTGTTACTTTTAAAATGAAGGAGTGATGGATGGATATTATTGTTTGACTGCGTTTACTTACATTGAGGCCAACAAGGATTCCGTGCATCCACTACATATGGACTCGGTTCTGTGAATTACCATGTGGATCTGGTGAGTGCTCAACTTATAACTTTTCCCTATATCTAGGGTATATGATATTGGTTGAAATTAACCTTTAAGGTACATTTAAGATTTATACAATGAGGCATTTAGATTACAGTGCTACAGACTAAAATTGCATAACTAGCAAATTTGTAATATAAAGTTATTATTGGAAATCCTCCTTTTAATGCAGAAACAAAAAAATGTATATTATGTTATATTTGAGAAATTGTTTATGCACTCCTCTCATATATTAGTGGAGGTTCACCGAGGGTAAAAGACTTGTTTCTGCAACTCTCTATATAATAAGTCATACAAAAGTAGGTGAATGACATTAAATAAATGCATGTGTGCTTCAATTTCATGTAATCTAATTCTGCCTAAGGCCTTTTCAATCAAGGTTATTTGTGGTAAAGTAAAAAACGGCAATCTCACCAAAATACATGTCTCATTGCTGCAATTTTTCGAAGAGTTTTCCAATAATAGTATAATAATTCCATTTTACTAACATGTGATGACCTTTTATGTCTTAAAGTGGATTTAGTAGACCACCTTTATGGCTTAAAGCTTACATTTGACCATGTGTATTGTGGTTTATTCAGGGGCACGCTCAGTTATACTTATAGTAGAAGCACAGATTAGATATTTATTGACATTTGGATTTTTCCATCATAGGATCGAAATACGGTATATATCTCTGTGTCATTGAACTTGTGAAATGATGTTTTATTGCAAAGAATAATATATAATTTTTTGTAATCATGTATCTGCAAAGACTATTTACTATCACTATAGGGACCATACAATGTGATATCATGTACATTGGTGTCTGTATACAATATTACACAAAAGACCGAGTTAGTCAGCACCTCCTAACAAAGTCAAATAAATTGTCCGGTGCTAATCTGCTGTGACTGCAGTGCAAAGCAATAATAATTTAAAAAAAAACACAAGGATACAGCAGTACCCTGCGAGCACTAAGGTCCATGCAAACATGTAATATTTTTATTTTATGTTGCATTGATGCTATCTTTACTATACTTCTAAATGTAAAGATTCTTTGGGCACATTTTGATAACATTTTGTGGGTCCATCTGCCACGACAAAGCAATCCCTTTACTGAACATTATACCTGTACAACAAGAAGCTCACCTCTCTCTCTCTCTCTCTCTCTCTCTCTCTCTTGAGCATAGTCCTACTAAATGTATTCAGGATAGAAAGGAATCCGCTTCATTTTATTATATACTAATCAAAAACATTCTAAAACTGATAAAAGGAGTGCATATACAATGTTAAGCATGCACGATTATGCCCAATACGTCAACCCAGTCTATATGAGGCTTATAAATACATTATAGTGACACAGGTGTATATACTTTAATAATCTAATGCCAGTTTTAATACGCACATGGTTTCTTTTCTGTTACTATGGGGATGCTATCATATGACTCACATGCTCTGACAAAAGCCAGGCATATTTTTTGCATGAAGACACGAATATCGTCTGTACCTTATTTTTGAACTGATACCAAGCTGAGCACCCGTTAGATGGGGACTTTCATGAAGACTTGCACTGTGCAATATTCATCTTTTACTTAGGATGCTGTCCATTCCTCTGCTTATATGTAGAATCCAATGATTATATAAGTTTGGTAGAGTAAAACCACATCTGGTGGTAGCGTCTGTAATATAGACCCTAAAATAAAGGCATATTTTGGCAACAGAGCCACAACAGGTGGAAATACGCATGGGGATCCCAGGGCTTTTTCCTCCGACACACTGCTACATGCATTTTTGGTGATATTGCCTTTATTTTTTTATTTAGTGTGGCACTTCTGATATTATATGGATTCTTAGAAAGCATGTTTTTATTTTATTAGATGTCTTATTCTTATATGCATTCAATTTCGCACATTGTAATTTATTTATTGTATTACTCTAAAATCTCTATATAGTTATTGTCTGAATGGAGGGTTGGTATGAGCGGTCAGGGTAGTCGACTACACTGTTGTTTCCATGAGAAAGAAAAGAAAACTTTCGGAATGGAAACAAACGGAAACCAATTGCAACGGAAGCATTACCATTGAAATCAATGGTAATGAGAACGGAAGGTTTTGTTTCCGTTTGGTTTTCCATTCATCAATTTCTCAGACGGAACCCATGAACGGAAACCCGACGCTGATGGGAACCCAGCCTTACACTGTCATTATAAGTTCACACCAATTAATTTAATACTTTTGTTACACAAAAAAGTATTGCAGTCAGACTTGGTACGAGCTACCCAGGAGGCAACCTTGGAGATCGCAAGGGCAAACCCTAAAACAACCAGCACTACCTACAACGGAACTACTGCCCTGATAAACGCGATGCCACTATCAGGAACTTCCTAGTAAACTTGAGCGATCCCTGTCTGAAGCTACGGAATATCAGGATGATCACTGGGCAGTCGCTGACTGGCAGTACTATTAGAACGGTACCTGAAAAGTAAAAGGTAAACCAGAAAGCATATAATCAAATCCAACAGGAAAATAACAACAAAAGGGTAACCAGAAAGTGCGTAATAAATCCAACAAGACAATAAACGGGTAACCTGAAATAACATAATAAATCCAGCAGTATAAGTAAAGGTAAACCAGAAAGTGCGTAATAAATCCAGCAGGACAGTAACAGCAAATGGGTAACCAGAAAGTTCATAATATATCCAACAAGACAATAAAAGGGTAACCAGAAATAACATAACAAATCCAGCAGTATAAAAAAAGGTAAACCACAAAGAACGTATCAAATCCTGCAGAATAATATCCACTCCACACTAAATCAAGAAGAACCAGGGTTCAAACAAATAACTTAACTGACAAGCAGAACTAATTTCATCAATGAAGATACAAGGTACATAGATACATGTAGTGAAATGTAATTGCTGGGTCTGAACACACAGAGGAATCCAGACGCAGCTCAGAATACACAGGAAAAACAATTTGGATCAAACGGAGAAGTCCAAACACTGAGATACTTAACAGTTGTGGAACCAGGTAGAATAAACAATTATTGGCACATGAGGCCAGAAGGAGGCACTTCAAATGGGGCACTGCCCAATTGGGTGTCTCAGTACTCTAGCAGACTGACCAGATCAAACAGCTGATTGGTTGCCCAGCCTCAAAGCAGGTGAGACTGTTACAACTACGCTGTATATTGTAAGAGGGTTGTCAGCCCTAAATCCTTGATACAGAGATCATTTTGTGTATGCATAGATTTGTTACAAACATTTCTATGTATAACGATAATTGTATTTACAGTAGAGATTTGTAAAGTAGAAAATATTGGACACTTTTGCCATTAATGAAAATCTAGAAAAGGTCATGGACCAGATCTAACCTTTTAGTTTGCTTGTTTGAATACTGTACATCTCATTTCTGAACACCATCTACTGTACTTTATCCTAAGGGCTTCCGTTCGACCTTTCCAATTGCCAATTAATTTTATACTATTGTCACGGCACTTACACGCAAAACAGTATTGCATTCAGACTTGGTACCAGCTACCCAGGAAGAAACCTTGGAGGTCCGCAAGGGGAGCAAATCGGAGACAGATTTATATGGTTCCAACAGGCTATGTGCACTTCTGCAACCATTTTTATTGTTCTAACACAAATAAAATAAAAATATTGAGCAATTAGATAAATAGTTTTGATTAAAAATAGCTAACCATTTTGTGTATAGATCTCCTATGCCACCCTTTGTATCTCTATGGTTACAGACTACAAACAAAATCGGTGTGTAGTCTGATCCTGCATTCGAGTGTTACTAGGGGTGACGTACTATATGTGCAAAATGTGCAGTTCCACAGGGGCACAGTAGGTAAGGGGGGCCTATTGTCCCCTTCAAACCAGCTTCCTGTTGTCTATTACATTGCATGAAAGGGACTGAGCTATAAAATGTTGTTGCTCATAATTGCAGGTGGATTGTTATAGAGACATATGGGGCATGCTCTATGCTGAGCTTTTCAAAATCAAGGGGCTCATATACTGTTCTAGCATGGAGTCCCTATGTGTCCTCCCCAGTGTGTAAAGCGGGTTTTACACTGGGCAATTATCTGGCAAACAATCGTTCAAAGAACTTTCGTTGCCGATAATTGTCCTGTGTAAACAGGGCAGCGATCAGCAGATGAACGAGCAAACGTGCGTTCATCTGCTGATCGTATCGTTTTTATAAAGTAAAATATTATCATTGTCTGCAGCACATCTCCCTGTGTAAACAGGGAGATGCGCTGCCGACATGATAATAATGCATGGGGACGAGCGATCATAGTAATGACCGATCGTCCCCATATATAGCTCTTTGTGACAGGACAGCGAGCTTGTTGATTGGCGCTCGCTGCAGCTGCCAAAATTGGCCGGTGTAATAGGGCCTTTACTCTCATCCATCTGCCTCCATTTCTACTGTCTGTATGTGAGCGAGCAGAATGATACTTTTGTTTTGACAGAGATAAGTGGATGCCGCTTATCTCTCTAGCTCCATAGAGATAAAACTTTGGTTCCGCCAAGCCAAATAGCATGTTCATGGAGATAGGGAAGATGGTTTAGTTCTCTTATTTCTATGGCCAGCTACAAAATTAGACCTAGATCTGTATGAATAATGCAGGAGGAATGTCTTGTCCTGATTTTGACCATGAATATACAATATTATGAAGCTTAGGTTATTGACCTTCAAAAACATTGACTGTATTCTATGCATGCAAAATATTTCTTACAATTTCAATTTTCTTTTTCAGATTTTCGGAGAAACGAAAGAACCTGAGATTTTGTCGTGAAGTTCTGAGTTAATTGAATCATTTTTGTGCCCTACAAAAGCTGAAACACGCATTTTTTTTATCTTTCTTCCTGCCAAAAAAGGACATATAATAAAAAAAGGTAGATTAAATTCCACAGATCCTATCCCTCTAAGTTATTCCACTAGCAGCCTATTAACCATGGAAAGCTTGAAAGTTCCTTCATTTTAAGTATAAGGTTGCTGGTCTAATTGCACTTGCTCACTGTAGATCTGAAGAGAATTGCTCCAGTAATTTTGTGCCCTGAGGGGAGTATGACTGCCACCCTCCTCCTGTTCGCCCTGTCTCGTTCTCCTTGGTGAAAGAACCTTTATGTCAGAAAGGAGACATCATCACGGTGAGCTTCAGTCCTGTTAATTGCGCTGCAAATCATTTTACGCTTTGGAGGTTAATATCTTACTTCATTCTTAATTTCATTAACACGTTCACTGCTTCTGTTATGTAGATAGCAAAAGTAAAGCAGCAAGACTATTTAACATGTGCTGTGAACAATATAAGTGGAGCAAAAAACTGGAGGTGCTGGAGTATGAGCAAGAATATGCTATAAAATGCCTTTATAATCCTACAGGTCTCCTGTTTTAATGTCTTACACAAAAGTGTAAGTGCAACAGAAAAGTGCAACAGAAAAGCACAGCATTTGTAAAGGGGTTCTCTAGTTTTTTGTAAATCCAGCTTAAAGGGTATGTCCAACCAAATTTATTTTATTGGTCCAATGTACCAAAAATAATGCAACTTTGCAAATTGTAATATATTCTTCGACCAATGTTTGTTTGTTTTTTCATTGTATTAGGATGTGTTGCAATGTATTTGTTATATTTCTATTAGCTTAACAGAGTTGGGTTAAGGGGGTTTTACATTGGGCGATTATCGGGCAGACAAGCGTTTATAGAACGCTCGCTGCAGATAATTGCCTTGTGTGAACAGGGCAGCGATCAGCAGATCAACGAGCAATCGATCATCTGCTAGTCGCATCGTTTTAAAAAAGTAAAAGATTATCGTTGTCAGAAGCACATCTCCCTGTATACACAGAGAGATGCGCTGCCAAAATGATAGTAATGTATGGGGACGAGAAATTGGAGTAACGACCGCTCGCCCCAATCCATACCCCCATGTGATAGGAGCAAACGGGCGCCGATCAACGATGTCTAGTTGATCGGTGCTCGCTGCAACGGCCGATTATCGGCCAGTGTAAAAGCGCCTTTATATTACCAACACTGTTATATAAGACCGGATGTTCATTTAGGGCCAGATCATTTAGTCCACACTACGTGTGGACAAGTTAAGGCTTGTTCACACGTAGTGGAATTGCTGCGTATTTTCCGTCTGGAATTGCAGATGGAAAATATACAGCACGTGTTGACAAACCCTAAGGGCATGTCCAGACGTGGCGTATTTCTGCCGACACTGTCCGCATCAATGCCGCACACAATCTGCGTTGCAGATTCTGTTGCGGCTTTACCTAAAATGTGCAGGAAATTGATGCGGATTAGCCGTTGCGTATTCAGGTGAAGAGTACTTCCTGCTCTCTTTTAAAACATTTCATCTCAGTCTGGCTATAGACCTAGAAATATATAGGTCCAGCCAGAATGAAGAAATATCCTGTTTGTAAAACCAATAGGCAACGCAACACACATAACATCTACGGATTTCATTGCGGAATTTTGAATCTCCATTGAAGTCAATGTGGAAATTCCGCAATGAGTCCGCAACAAGTTCGCTACACGTCCGCAACAGCCAGTGTATGCTGCGGACACCAAATTACGCACCGCAGCCTATGGTCCGCAGCTGAGTTTTCCGCCACGTGTGCACGAACCTAACTAAAAATGTGTGGAAACCAATGGAGAAAATGTCTGCTGCGGACAATTCCAGAGCAATTCCGCCACGTTTGGCCATGCCCTAACTCAGTTGCTGCAGAAAATTTCTCCAGCAATTCCGCACCAACTAATTGGATTTTAGCTATGTAAAAACCGCACCATTTCCTGCGTTTTTCACTGCAGACAATGGTGTGGATCTTGCTGCGTTCTTCTCAATGTTGGGAGTTGGTGACATCTCCTATGAAAAACGCAGCAATTCAGTTCACTTTCCACAGCAGGAACTGACATGCTGCAGTACAAAAAATACGCACCGCAGGTCAATTTCTGGTCGGAAATTTTACGCAGCATGTGGAGGAGATTTGTTAAATCTCATCCACTAAGCTGCTAGTGTATATTGCTGGGTATTTTCGGTCCGCAATTCCGCTAAGTTTGGACAAGCCCTTACGCAGGGAGAAGCCCTTCGGTTACTTATGTTCTCTGGAGGTCACTATTTGCATTTTTCAATCCCCCCTTCAGGATCACACCCCCCTTGGTCCCAACTGCTTTGTTGGGTTGGTGGAAGAATTCTTACCTGCCGACTTAGTGTTCATCTGATCCTCCTCCCTTCCCTTGCTCTAGCTCTTTCTTCTTTTTCGTTCTCCTTTCTCTCTCTCTCTTTTTCTTTCTTTTTCTTATTTTCCTTTCTCTCCCTCTCGTTGGTCTAAACTAAGGGTATGTTCACATGCTAGACTAAAAACGTCTGCAAATTCAGACGTTTTTTAAGCCACTCGCGATTTTCGCTGTTTTTCGCTGCGTTTTTTACGGACGTTTTTGGAGCTGTTTTCTGTAGGGTCAATGAAAAACGGCTCCAAAAACGTCCCAAGAAGTGACCTGCACTTCTTTTTTGCAGCCGTTTTTCAAAAGATTATTTGAAGAGCCATAACTTTTTTATTGTTCCGCTGATGCAGCTGTATGAGGGCTTTTTATTTGTGGGACGACTTGTAGTTTTTATTGGTACCCTTTTGGAGTAGATGAGACTTTTTGATCACTTTTTAGCACATTTTTTTTAAGGCAGGATTCACAGGAAACAGCAATTTCTCCAGTGTTTTTTTATTTTATTTTTTACGGCATTCACTGTGCAGGTTAAATCATGTAATAGCTTTATAGTTGGGGTTGTTACGGACGCGGCAATACCAAATATGTGTAACTTTTTTACTTTTTTTTTAACTATATTAAACTTTTTTTAACCTTTTTACTAGTCCCAGTAGTGGACTTTACTATGCGATCATCCGATCACTTTTATAATACACTGCAATACTTTTAGAACGGACAGGCATCTGCCTCTGGCATGACCTAGCAGGCATACACTACAGGCAGATCTGGGGGCCTTTATTAGGAATAGAAGACACGACACCTGGCGATCTTATTGCCGGGTGCTGGTGCGAAGAGAGGGAGCTCCCTCACTCTCTCCAAAACCACTGAGATGTGGCTCTCGCTATTGAGCGCCGCATCTGAAAGGTTAAACGGGTGAGATCGATACTGATATCGATCTCACCCATTAGAGCAGGGATGCCCCAAACCCTCAGCTACCGCTCCCTGCTCTGTTTATATATTCTGATTCAGCGCCGTGAAAAGGGTTAAAATCAACTCCAAAAATGTCTCGTTTACAGAGGCTGTTTTTTCTTGAAATCAGCCTCATATTTTTCAGCAAGAACATATGCCATATGCCATGGCCTCATCGTGAGGGGGAAAATAGCCACGTGATTTTAGCCAAGTTTTACCAAACTGGCCAACTTAGAAAAGACACTAGAAGAAATGGGGAAGTTTGTGAAGGGGACGCTGATTCTATGGGTTAACATCAATGGGGTCTTAGACCCGCTCATCAACATTTCTAGAGAAACTTCCTACCTTTTCTATGCCCGTCTAAGGAAACACTCCATGAACACCAACTGATTGATACATGGTGTCTCCTCGATACTTCAGTAAGAGAATACCCGACACAATTTGTTGATTAAAGAAAAAGTAGCCTTGGAAGGACTGGTCCGTAATGATGACCTCATTATTAAACCCGCGGATAAAGGGGGTGCAGTTGTCATTATGGACCGAACCCTGTATCTAAATGAAGTCTATAGACAACTGAATGATATAGAGGTCTATAGGAGAATCTCGATTGACCCAGTAAGGGATATTCAGAAACGAATCAGAGTGTTAGTAGACAATGCTTTTGCAAATTATATGATTGATAGAGATCTGTATACTTATTGAACACCTTCATCCAATAACACCTATACTATATTGCCTACCTAAAATACACAAGAGTATCACTAATCCCCCTGGGAGACCTATTGTTTCGGGCAGGGACTCGTTGCTCTGTCCTCCTGCAGTCTTTCTTGACAAGATTTTGAGGAGATTCTCCGTGTCTGCTAAATCTTACATTAGAGACACGTCGGAGTTCCTGAATAAAATCAGTGACATTATTGTTCCTAATGGGGCCCGGTTGGTCTCTTTTGATGTGACAAGTCTATACACTTCTATCACTCATGTGAGGGGTATGAATAGTGTGGACAAAGCACTGAGAGACACAGAGTTCTCTGGTGAATGCAGGGGATTTCTGATGGGCCTTCTGGACATAGTTCTAACTTGTAATTACTTCCTTTTCAATGAAGAGTTTTTCATGCAACTCCGTGGTACGGCTATGGGGTCCAATGTGGCCCCCACGTACGCTAATATTGTGATGGCTGACTTAGAGGAGACGTCGATCTATGTATCCCACCACTTTACCGCAGTACTTGGGTGGTGGCGTTACATAGATGACGTCTTCCTTATTTGGACGAGTGATCTGTCTAGTCTTAATGAGTTCTTTGAATATTTGAATGGGATTGATTCAGATATTAAATTTACCATGGTGATGTCTGACACCAGTATTCAATTTTTAGACACTATGGTGTATATTCAGGATTCCAAACTCATGACGGATCTTTATGTCAAAGAAACGGATTGTAACAATTTGCTTAATTTTGACAGTCATCACCCTAGGGGTATGATCAGGTCTCTACCGTATAGCCAATTGTTGAGGGTCAAACGGATAGTAGATGACCCAACATGTTTGGAACACAAACTGGACATGATGGTGGGTAAATTTATTGACAGAGGTTACCGAGATAGACTTCTAAAGAAACATATCATGAGAGTACAACAAACTGATAGGACTCAATTGAGACAGCAGAGCAGGAGGGATCGACAGACTGCTGTCAGACTCCCTATGATCTCTACATTCAGTATTTACAGTTCTAATGTTGCAGGTATTATTAGGAGACATTGGAGAATTTTGTCTAATTTTTATGATGGAGTGGTAGAATTCCAGTCACCCCCCCCCCCCCTATTCTCATACAGAAGACCTCGGAATTTGAGGGATAAACTTGTGAAGACTGACGTCTGTGCAGTGAATAGTCGGGTTAGAGGTGGACTACATGACTTGACACGCTTTGGTTGTTTTCCTTGTCTGTCCTGTGACAGTTGCGCAATTATGATAAAGGGTAGTTCATTTATACATCCCACCACTGGCAGAACGTTCAGAATCACTTCACATTATACATGTAGAAGTGACTTTGTCATTTACATTCTACAATGCCCTTGTAATTTGATATATGTGGGTGAAACCACAACTGAATGCAGGTTGCGATTGAATAATCATAAATCTAGCATTCGGACGAAGAAAGTTGAACTTCCCGTACCGAGACACTTTGTAGAGATGGGACATAGCGTACAACAGCTCAGATTCTGTATTATTGATAGAGTCCCCCCCCCCCCCTTAAACGTGGAGGGAATAGGGAACTGGGATTATCCTCTGAATGTATTTAAGTGCTGATCTTGTATTTACAGTTAGAACAATGGGGTACGAATATTCTTTTAGAAGTCTGCTCTACTCTATCTAAAGAACCTGTCTGATGTACCTTTGCGATCCTTGGGGTTTCTCTTGCCTGAGGGTACCATTCATTATCTATTCATTACTCTGAAATATACATATATTTTTGATGTATGGAATAGGAGTAATTATACTATTATTGAGTTTAATGTGTTTATTAATTTTATTCTCTTCTGTCCTGTAGATTGAAGATTTTGAGATTTTGAGATTAACACTGAAGGACACTTACCAACTGGAACTAGGAGTGTTATTTATTTGTTTGTATTTTTTTCTGCCTACGAGAATGTTTAAGAATTAAAATAAATGTCTCTACTATGTAGAAGATGTTGATGCGCTGGCCATGCACAGGTGTAGAGTATTTTGTATCAGTGAGGGGTGGTCGTTGAATGGTAACAAGCCCTTTTTCTTAGATTCCACCACGAAGTGACTTGGAGTGTGTTCTGGATGGTGTTCCGTGACACTCCTATGGCAAGATTCTTCGTGTGACAGAATTCTCCTGAATTATATATATATGGGGTGATTCTTGTCTTTGGGGACCTAATGAAGCCACAGTGTGCTGTAATTTATTAATTCATTACCTATATCTATTAACCTCTCTACAACATAAATTCTGTTATGAATTATTGGTATGTTATACATGATTCTATGCTGGGCTTTTTAGGTACAGCTGCGTACACATTCTGATAATATAACCACACTACTGGCAAATCTGCCAGTTTACATCATGGCGTGGCTTTAACCCCTTAAGGACGCAGCCTAGTTTTGGCCTTAAGGCTCAGAGCTCATTTTTCAAATCTGACATATTTCACTTTATGTGGTAATAACGTCGGAATGCTTAAACCTACCCAAGCGATTCTGAGACTGTTTTCTCGTGACACATTGGGCTTCATGTTCGTGGTAAAATTTGGTCAATATATTCAGTGTTTATTGGTGAAAAATTGCAAAATTTAGAGAAAATTTTGAAAAAATTGCATTTTTCAGAATTTAAATGCATCTGATTGTAAAACAGACGGTTATACCACCCAAAATAGTTACTAGTTCACATTTCCCATATGTCTACTTTAGATTGGCATCGTTTTTTGAACATTCTTTTATTTTTCTTGGACGTTACAAGGCTTAGAACATAAACAGCAATTTCTCGTATTTTTAAGAAAATTTCAAAAGCCTTTTTTTTAAGGTACCTCTTGAGTTCTGAAGTGGCTTTGTGGGGCCTATGTATTAGAAACCCTGATAAAACACCCCATTTTAAAAACTAGACCCCTCAAAGTATTCAAAACAGCAGTTAGAAAGTTTTTTAACCCTTCAGGCATTTCACAGGAATTAAAGCAAAGTGGAGGTGAAATTTGCAAATTTCATTTTTCTTGCTGAATTTCAATTTTATTCATTTTTTTTTCTGTAACAGAGAAGGTTTTACCAGAGAAACACTACTAAATATGTATTGTCCAGATTCTGCAGTTTTTAGAAATGTCCCACATGTGGCCCTACTGTGCTCGTGGACTAAAACACAAGCCCTAGAAGCAAGGAAGCACCTAGTGCATTTTGAGTCCTCTTTTTTATTAGAATATATTTTAGGCAGCATGCCAGGTTTGAAGAGGTGTTGAGGTGTCAAAACAGTAGGAATCCCCCAATAGTGACCCCATTTTGGAAACTACACCCCTCAAGGAATTCATTTAGGGTTGTTGTTACCATTTTGACCGCACAGTTTTTTCACAGCACGTATTTGAATTGGGCTCTGAAATGAAAAAAATTTCATTTTTTCCAATAAAATGTCATTTGTGATCAAAATTTCTTATTTTCACAGGGAACAAAATACTCAATTTTGTTGCCCAATTTCTCCTGAGTGCATCAATACCCCATTTGTGGCAATAAACTGCCGTTTGGGCCCATGGGAGGCCTCAGAAGGGAAGGAGCGCTGTGTGTTCTTTGGAGTACAGATTTTGCTGGTTTGGTTTTCGGGTGCCATGTCGCATTTGCAGAGCCCCAGAGGTATCAAAGCAACGGAAACCCACCAGAAGTGACCCCATTTTGGAAACTACACCCCTCAAGGAATTCATTTATGGGTAATGTGACCATTTAGACTCCATAGTTTCTTCACAGAACTTATTTGAATTGGGCTGGAAATTAAAAAAATATATATTTTTTCCAATAATATGTAATTTTAGCTCAAAAATTCTTATTTTCACAAGAAATAAAATACTCCATTTTGTTGCCCAATTTGTCCTGAGTGCGGCAATACCCCGTGGTGATAAACTGCCGTTTGGACCCATGGGAGGCCTCAGAAGGGAAGGAGCGCTGTGTGTTCTTTGGAGTACAGATTTTGCTGGATTGGTTTTCGGGTGCCATGTCGCATTTGCAGAGCCCCAGAGCTATCAAAGCAATAGAAACCAATCACAAATGACCCCATTTTGGAAACTACACCCCTCAAGGAATTCATTTATGGGTGTTGTGACCATTTTGACCCCATAGTTTTTTCACAGAACTTATTTGAATTGGGCTGGGAATGAAAACAAAATTATTTTTTTCAAATAATATGTAGTTTTGGCTGAAAATTTCTTAGTTTCACAAGAAACAAAATACCCCATTCTGTTGCGCAATTTGTTCTGAGGGCCGCAATACCCCATTTGTTGTGATAAACTGCCGTTTGGGCCCATGGGAGGGCTCAGAAGGAAAGGACCACCATTTGGCCTACTGGGGATTTTCTAGTGCGAAGTCATGCATGCAGAAGCCCCTGAGGTACCAGTACAGTTGAAACCCGCAAGAAGTGACCCCGTTTTAAAAACTACACCCTTAACGCATTCATCTAGAGGTGTAGTGAGCATTTTGACCGTAGACCTACACCCCATAAACTGTAATGTAGGTTCTCCCGGGTATGGCAATATCCTACATGTGGCTGTTATCAGCTGCCTGGACACACAGCAGGGCCCAGAGGGGAAAGACGAGGGGGGATAAGCTGTGTGGAGTGCATCAGGGTAAGTAAAATTGGGGTAAATTATAAACCAAGGGATGTATGATAAATTTGAAAACACTTTCATACAGAGCTCTGGTTATTCGGGACACGTGTCACATTGATATATTGTGTCATCCATTATCGCCCTCTTATAGCAGACTTTGCACCTCTTTTGACTTTTTCCCTTCTTGCCAGTTTGGGGAACTTCTCCTGGAAAGTGTTGCCCTGGTACGATGCGTGTGGGCTCGCTTCCAGAAGTACTGGGTGCCCCCCCCTTCTTGGTCCCTAAAGATTAGGTTCTTGATAATCACCTGCATTGTACAATGCCATCTGTATGATGTGCCCGGCCAGCTTCTTATACCACACCGCATGGCGCTGTAGGGCTTCAGGGCTTGATCTTACAAGTCCATCCCTCCCATGTACCTATTGTAGTCCAGGATGCAGTCTGGTTTGGGGGTGGCCTTTCCTTCATATATCCTAAACCTGTAGGTATACCCTGATGCACTCTCGCAGCTTATACATCTTCACGCCATACCTTGCCCTCTTACCCGGCAGGTACTGGCGGAATTGAACCCTCCCTTTAAAATGTACCAGGGACTCATCAATAGAAATACACTTCTCGGGGGTGTATGCTTGGGAAAACCGGGCACTCCTTGAGGAATCCATTGTAGTTTTCTTGGGGTGCATGCGGCTTTTTGATCAGTTTTTATTCTATTTTTAGTTGGCGTGGTGACTAAAAAACAGCAATTGTACTATTGTTTTTTTTGTTCGTTTTTACAGCGTTCACCGTGCGCTATAAATTACTTATTCACTTTATTCTGCGTGGCGATACGATTACGGCGATACCAGATGTTTATAGTTTTTTTTATGTCTTATGGCGTTTGCACAATAAAATACGTTTTGTAAACAATCATTCACTTTTTGTGTTGCCTTATTCTAAGAGGCAGAACTTTTTTATTTTTTAATCAATAAAGCCGTGCGAGGACTTATTTTTTGCGTAACGAACTGTAGTTTCGATCAGTACCATTTTTCGGTACATGCGACTTTTTGATCTCTTTTTATTCCATTTTTTGGGAAGTGAAGTGACCAAACAATTGTGATTGTGGTTCGGTTTATTATTATTTTATTTTACGGCGTTCACCGTGCGGGATAAATAATCAAATAATTTTGTAGTTCAGGCCGTTACGGACGCGGCGATACCAATTATGTATAGTTTATTTGTTTGTTTATATATTTTTATTAATAATAAATGACTGATAAGGGAAAAGGGGGGATTTTTACTTTTATTACTTTTAAATCTTTTATTTTCTTATTTTTACACATCTTTTTTTAACTTTTTTTTTACTTTATTACTTTGTCCCACTAGGGGACATGAGGGCAGGAGGCCCTGATCGCTATTCTAATACACTGCACTACATGCGTAGTGCAGTGTATTAGAACTGTCAGCTACTCACTGACAGCAAGCATAGTGGGTCCTGACGTTGTCAGGACCCACTAGGCTTCCGTCTATGGCATAGCCGGACGCCATTGTTTGGTGTCCGGTTGCCATAGTCACCATAGCCGGCCGCTATCGCGTAGCAGGCCGGCGATGGCAGCTTAACCCCTAAAAAGCTGCGATCTCTATAGAACGCGGCTTTTAAGGGGTTAATCAGCGGGGACAGAGCGATCGGTCCCCGCTGTAGGAGCTGTGACAGCTGCTGAACAAGACAGCAGCGTCACAGCTCCTGTATGTGTCGGGAGGACGGCCGAAACGGCCGTTACTCCCGAGACATACTATTACGGCATGGAGCGCGAACGATACAGCTGCCATGCCGTAATAGTACGTCAAGGAGCGGGAAGGGGTTAAGCTATGTACCGCAATGCATCTGCGCGGGACTACGGTCCTTCTATGAAGACGGAGTCGGGTCATTGATTGCATTGTCATAGCGTCTAAGGATACACGTGTTAGTATTAGCCAATAGATGGTGAGTACTGGGGCATGCGCAGTACGGCGATTATGGCGCCGAAAAGATTCTTTCTACTATTGACATCTCGTGGACAGATTTTCCTTGTTTATCCAGATTGGTGAGTGCCAGCTTCTGTGTAGTGTATTGTACTGTGATTGTCGATTAATATGTAATTAATATGTTTCACTACTATACTCACTCATATTTCACTTATTAAAGTTGTGATTATTTACATTTAAATGTCAGTGATTGACTCATACGCTTATTACTCTACGTGCATTGTTACACTACTATAATATATCGTATTTTTTGATACATTGTATAATTGCTACGATTCATAACACCTGTTAATTGAGCTGTTGCTCTGTCTATATATGTCAATGTGTGGTTTTCATTGATTGCTTGAAAATGCTTCCATGGAGGAAGTGAAACGTTGCTGTGTTGGGTGAATAAATTCATACTTTTTTTGCTGAGTGCTGCTTCCAGTCTCTTTTCTTGGATATATGCATGAGGAGCACGTCACTCCTCGATATTTGAAGCTAGCACCAACCGTTTCTGGCTATCGACACTGTGCTGCTCCTATCTCTGGATCTATTGTTCAGTAAGAGAATATATATTCTACTCCCACTCACACTATACATAGTCTCGCATAGCCATTTTTTTTGTACAGCACTCTACCCTACCCACAATTGAACTTGACAGCTATTGACAATATCACCTTCTCTGATCAAGTCCCGATCAAACTCTTACTGACCTTCCCAGAAATTACCAAGCAGACTTGCCAGTGGCATATGTGATAATTATTTGATCGCTGGGACCCCCACGAATCGCGAGAATGGGAATAGTGAAACCCCTGTTCCTGCTTGGCTATTTCTGTCTGTCCCATAGACATTGAATTGAGTTCCGCTCCATTCAAGCCCATCCTCATGCTGCGTATAGGTGAGAATTGTCGATTCTGGAACAACCCATTTATTGAAAGCTTGCTGCAGGACCCAATTATATTGGCCTGGGTCCAATGATGGATAGTGAGTCTATATTCTACATTTGAAGTGTCGGTCAAGATTACCTTCTTCTTAACTCCATTCCCCATCCCAAACGGCTATCCCCTCTCATTGTCATTATTGCACAACAACCCTTCGTTCAATGTATCCGCTTGAACCCTAAAATTTGTGGCCTTATGCTCCCTTATAATAACAATACAGAATTGCAGCCTATGCCCACAACCTTCTTTTGTTCCTCACTGATCCATTCACCTTATGTCACTCTTTGCATTGCAAAAATTCTGCATCTGCATGGAGTTTGTATGTTCTCCCTGTCTTTGCGTAGGTTTCCTCTGGGTACTCCGGTTTCCTCCCACACCCCAAAAACATACCAATAGGGAATTTAGATTGTGAGCCTCAATGGGGACAGTAAAAGAGGACCTCTGTACAGCGCTGTGTAATAGCTTGGCACTATTTAAGTAACTGAAATAAACAAATAATTGCAAATATTCTGCAGCAAATCTGTAACCTTAAAGGGGTTGTCCACTACTGGACAACTGATGATTTATCCACTGGATAGGTTATCAGTACATGATCTGTGGGGGTCCGACACCCGGACTCCCACACCGTTAAGCCGCTCCGGCTGCCTCAGCGTATCGGATGCACATGCCGGAATCAGTTGTCTCCGGCAACTGAATAGCGGCGAGCTGCCGTACAGCAGCTTTGCTCCTATTCAAGCGAATAGAAGCAGAGCTGCAGTTCTGCAGCACAGCTGCTATGCTATGTACAGAGCAAACTGCTTCCGGCTCCGTACAGAGCATAATGGGCCATTAGATCCGGTGCCCGGAGATAGCCTGAGCGGCTTAACTGTGCGGGGTCAGGGTGTCGGTTCTGCACCAATGATATACTAATGACCTATCCATTCTCTCAAAATAGAAGTAGAAAAACTACATGCGGTTTTGTGCATGGTTCTTATTATAATGTTTAGGATGATGAAGGGGTTAATAGTGGTGTACTAAGGCAATAAAGTGTAGCTATAATTTCATTTTATTAAAAACCAGTAGGTACAGAGTTCTTTATCTGGGTTGGGGCTCAGGTTTTCTGATCTGGATATACAAATAATTTTCTCTAGAACTGCTCTGAGGGGGGGGGGGCATCTGATTTCTGTGTGCAAGCCTAACAATTCTCACAGTTGACAGTTTCGTACAGTAGTATAAAGACTATAAGAAATCATCTGTGAGGTGCATTCACCAACAGCACAGATCTCTCTCTTGTCCAGATACTGTAATTTGCTACAAATTATCAGTGACGAATGTTGATCTTCCAGAGGATTCCATAGACGTGTACAGGTTTTAACTCCTTGGAAACACAGCCTGTTTTAGCCTTGTGGATACAGCCTATTTTTCAAATCTGACATGTGTCACTTTATGTGGTAATAACTTGGAAATGCTTTTATTTGTCCAAGCAATTCTGAGATTGTTTTCTCGTGACACATTGTACTTTATGTTAGTGAAAAAATGTGATAGATAAATTCAATATTTATTTGTGAAAAACGCAAATATTTTGAAAAAATGTGGAAAAAAATTCTACATTTAAATGTATCTACTTATAAAACAGATAGTAATACAATACAAAATAGTTACTAGTTAACATTTCTCATTAGTCTACTTTATGTTTGCATTATTTTTTGAACGTCCTTTTAATTTTCGGGGGCGTTACAAGGCTTAGAATTTTAGCAGGAATTTCTCACATTTTCAAGGATATTTCAAAAGGCTATTTTTTCAGGGACCAGTTCAGTTTTGAAGCGGTTTTGAGGGCCTTATATATTAGAAAGTCACCTTATATCACCCCATTTTTAAAACTGCACCCATCAAAGTATTAAAAACATCATTCAGAAAGTGTCTTAACCCTTTAGGCGCTTCACAGGAATTAAAGCAAAGTGGAGGTGAAATTTACAAATGTCATTTTTTGCCGAAATTCATTTGTAATACATTTTTTCCGTTTTACCAGAGAAACGCAACTCCATATTTATTGCCCAGATTCTGAAGTTTTTAGAAATATCCCACATGTGGCCCAAGTCTGCTAATGGACTGAAACACAGGCCTCAGAAGCAAAGAAGCACCTAAAGGATTTTCAGGCCTCCTTTCTATTAGAAAATATTTTAGGCACCATGTAAGGTTTGAAGAGGTCTTGTGGTGCCAAAACATAGGGAAAACCCTCAAAAATACACCATTTTGGAAACTACACCCCCAAGGAACTAATCTAGGGGTATGGTGAGCATTTGATCCCACAGTTTTTGTGCTGAATTTCTTTGAAATAAGCATAAAAATCTACATTTTTTTAAAATAAAACATAAGTTTTAATTTTTACAAGGAATAAAGAAGAAGAAGCACACCAACATTTGTAAACCAATTTTGTTTTCCGATTATGGAAATACCCCATATGTGGTCATAAACTTATGTTTGAACACACAGCAGCCCTCAGAAAGGAAAGTTGGCCATTTGGCTTTTGGAGCTCAAATTTTGCTGGAATGGTTTTCGGTGCCATGTCGCATTTGCAATGCCCCTGAGGAAAAACAGTGGAAACCCTCCAAAAGTGACCCCATTTTGGAAACTACACCCTTTATGGAATTTATCTAGTGGTACAATGAGCATTTTGATCCCACAGATTTTTTTGTAGACTTAATTGGAACTAGGTTGAGAAAATTAAAACCTACATTTTTTTCCCTTAAAATGTAGATTTAGCTTAGATTTTTTAAATTTCACCAGAGCTAATAGGAGAAAAAGCACCCCAATATTTGTAAAGCAATTTCTCCTGAGCATGGCAATGTCCCATATGTGGACATAAATTGCTGTTCGTACCTACGGCATAGCTTAGAAGGGAAGGAGCGTTATTTGGCTTTTGGAACTCATTCTTTGCTGGAATGGTTTGCGGCATCATGTCACATTTGCAAAGCCCCTGCGGGACCAAATCAGTGGAAACACCCCAAAAGTGGCCCCATTTGGAAAACAAACCCCTGAAGGAATTTATTGAGGGGTATAGTGTGCATTTTGACCCCACTGGTTTATTTTCAGAATTTTGTGTAATTATGCTTTGAAATTGTAAATTATTTTTTTTTCTGATTAAACCTGGAAATTTTCAATTTTTTACAAGGAATAAAGGGGAAACTTTCACCGCAACATTTGAAAAGCAACTTCTCCCGATTACAGCAATACCGTAAATATGTGGTAATAAACTGTTGTTTGTACACATGACAGGGCTCAGAAGGGAAGAAGCACCATTTGGCTTTTGATGTTCAAATTTTGCTGGAATGGTTTTTGGGTGTCATGTCGCATTTGCAAAGCCCCTGAGGGACCAAATTAGTGGAAGTCCCCCAAAAGTGACCCCATTTAGGAAACTAAAACCCTCAAGGAATTTATCGAGGGGTATAGTGAGCATTTAGACCCCACAGGTTTTTTGGGCGCCATGACGCATTTGCAAAACCCTAAGATACCAAAGTACAGTGGAAGCCCCCAAGAAGTGCAAGTAGTGACACCATTTTGAAACTACACTCCTCAAGGCATTTAACATTTGCCTGGACATATGACAGGGCTCAGAAGTGAAGAGCAACATGCGCATTTGAGGTCTATTTTGGTTATTTTCACAGCATTTGTCCACAATTGCAAGGCTCTGAGGTCAAATAGTAAAACAAACCCCCAAGTAGTGACCCCTGTCTAGGAAACTAAACCCCCGTAGGGCTTATTAAGGAGTGTAATGAGCATTTTGACCCCACATGTTTTTTCATTAGAAATGAATGCGTAGCATATGGTGAAAAGTTAAATTTGCAATTTTCCACTGACATGCCATTTTAGTGCACAATATGTTGTGCCCAGTTTGTGCCACTGAAGACAAATACGCGGGGTGTGGACCCACTGGGCCGTACAGTGTAGCGGGATAGCAGCTGGCCAACTAGGTACAAAACAATGTCTATAGTCCAGAACGGGTACCTGAGGCAATGTAGGCAGTAACGGAGACACAACTTGACTCTCACTGTAGATACAATAGAACGGGATACAGGGTACTGTCAGCAGGAACGGGTAACACTGGGAACTGGAAACCACTGGGAGACCATTTGCAAGACAAACTTAGGTATACAACAACGCTCAGGCAAGGATCAAGTGGGCATTCTGGGCTAATTATTGAATAATGACAGCTGGACGCGTACAGGCTCTTTAAGGCCGTACACGCGCGGGCGCGCACGCCCTGCGGGAAACAGTCCCAGAACCCAGAAGTGATTGCG
Source organism: Rhinoderma darwinii (assembly GCF_050947455.1). Lineage (NCBI taxonomy): Eukaryota > Metazoa > Chordata > Amphibia > Anura > Rhinodermatidae > Rhinoderma > Rhinoderma darwinii. The sequence goes on from NC_134689.1 coordinate 346,854,024, forward strand.
GCGTCTCCCTGGAGGGAGATGTCGCCGAGAACACAGATGTCCATGGCCGGGGCCATCAGAGGGTAAGTCTGAACGACGGCTCTCGGCCATAGACGTTACAGTCGCACTGATAAACGGTGCCCAATATTATCTGCTTTTGTAACACTCTGCACGTTTTGCGTCACTATATTATGAGAGCCAGAACTTTTTTTATTTTTCTCCACCGGTTCTGTGTGAGGGCTTATTTGTTGCAGGAAAATATGTAGTTTTCATTGGTACCATATTGGGGTACATGCAATTTTTTTTTATCACGCTCTATTCCATTTTTGCCAAGCAAGGTGACCAAAAACCATAAATTCTGACAATATTCTGAAAATACCACCCAACTGGTGGCACCCAGTTATCAATTTATTCATAAATTTTTAGGAGGAATAATAGTGGAAAGGGTCAACGTGGAGTTCTACGTTGAACTGTTATTTCATGGGGAATACAATTATTTACTAAAGCAGATATGTCAGGAGAGATGAGAGGTCCTCTTTAAGGCAAGTTTTAATTAGAATGAATAGGAGCATTGGTACATACATGCGTCCCACTATGACTCTATACTCACAGGCATAAGAATAAATGTGATCAGGTACTAAAGTGACTGTAAAAATTCCATAAACTATGCTCAATGCAAATATCTAGCAGCATTCTGAAATCCCAAAGCAAAACAATTTCAGATTTGCTCAGTGTGCTGTGTAAAATATCAAAGCCATCGCTCTATGAATGATGCATGCACCTCTACATGGAAATTCAGACAACACACTTGTATATTGTTCACAGTATTGTATACATAGAGCACTTATAATAATAGAAAAATTGGAAAAAAAAGTCATTTGTTTTTCAAATCAATAATGTAAGAAAATAAAAAGGAGCCCTTTATTGGTTATAGATGGACATATGCACTAAATATATATATATATTATATCCAACTAATGATCAATGAAAAACTATTTTGTATTTCTTACATCATTGGTTGTATCTCAATATATTATTTTTTTGGGGATATTTGTTATGTAAACATTGCACCCCTATTAACCCCTTCCCTCTTTAGCCACTTTTGACCTTCCTGACCGAGCCTCATTTTTCAAATCTGACATGTGTCACTTTATGTGGTAATAACTCCGGAATGCTTTCACCTATCCAAGCGATTCTCAGATTGTTTTCTCGTGGCACATTGGACTTTATGTTACTGGCAAAATTTGCTCGATATGTTCAGTATTTAATTGTGAAAAACACCAAAATTTAGCGAAAAATTGCAAAAATTTGCATTTTTCTCAATTTAAATGTATCTGCTTGTAAGACAGGCAGTTATACCACCCAAAATTGTTGCTAATTAACATCACCCATATGTCTACTTTAGATTGGCATCGTTTTTTGAACATCCTTTTATTTTTCTATGACCTCACAAGGCTTAGAACTTTAGCAGCAATTTCTCACATTTTCAAGAAAATTTCAAAAGGCCATTTTTACAGGGGCCAGTTCAGTTGTGAAGTGGCTTTGAGGGCCTTATATATTAGAAACCCCCAAAAAGTCACCCCATTTTAAAAACTTCACCCCTCAAAGTATTCAAAACAGCATTTAGAAAATGTCTTAACCCTTTACACATGTCACAGGAATTAAAGCAATGTAGAGGTGAATTTTACAAATTTCATATTTTTTTGCAGAAATAAATTTTTAGTACAATTTTTTTTATAACACAGAAGGTTTTACCAGAGAAATGCAACTCAATATTTATTGCCCAGTTTCTGCAGTTTTAGGAAATATCCCACATGTGGCCGTAGCGTGCTACTGGACTGAAGCACCGGCCTCAGAAGCAAAGGAGCACCTGGTGGATTTTCGGGCCTTATTTTTGTTAGAATATATTTTAGGCACCATGTCAGGTTTGAAGGGCTCTTGCGGTGCCAAAACAGTCAAAATCCCCCAAAAGTGACCCCATCTGGGAAACTACACACCTCAAGGAAATTATCTAGGGGTACAGTGAGCATTTTGACCGCACAGCTTTTTTACAGAAATTATTAGAAGTAGGCCGTGAAAATTAAAATCAACATTTCTTCAAAGAAAATGTAGGTTTAGCGATTTTTTTTCTCATTTTCACAAAGACTAAAGGAGAAAAAGCACCGTAAAATTTGTAAAGCAATTTCTCCCGAGTAAAACAATACCCCACATGTGGTAATAACCGGTTGTTTGGAGACACGGCGAGGCTGAGAAGGGAAAGAGCGCTATTTGGCTTTTGGAGCTCAAGTTTAGCAGGAATGGTTTGTGGAGGCCATGTCACATTTACAAAGCCCCTGAGGGGACAAAACAGTGGAAACCCCCCACAGGTGACCCCATTTTGGAAACTACGCCCATTGAGGAAATTATCTAGGGGTATAGTGAGCGTTTTGACCCAACAGGTTTTTTGCATAAATTATTGGAAATAGGCCCTGAAAATGACAATCTAAATTTTTTCAAAGAAAATGTAGGTTTAGCTAATTTTTTCTCATTTCCACAAGGACTGAAGGAGAAAAAGCACCGTAAAATTTGTAAACCAATCTCTCCCGAGTAAAACAATGCCCCACATGTGGTAATAAACGGTTGTTTGGAGACACGGCAGGGCTGAGAAGGGAAAGAGCGCTATTTGGCTTTTGGAGCTCAAGTTTAGCAGGAATGGTTTGCGGAGGCCATGTCACATTTACGAAGTCCCTGAGGAGACAAAACAGTGGAAACCCCCCACAAGTGACCCCATTTTGGAGACTACACCCATTGAGGAAATTATCTAGGGGTATAGTGAGCTCTTTGACCCCACAGGTTTTTTGCAGAAATTATTGGAAGTAGGCCCTGAAAATAAAAATCAACATTTTTTCAAAGAAAATGTAGGTTTAGCTTATTTTTACTCATTTCCACAAGGACTGAAGGAGAAAAAGCACCACAAAATTTGTAAAGCAATTTCTCCCGAGTAAAACAATGCCCCACATGTGGTAATAAACGGCTGTTTGGAGACACGGCTTGGCTTAGAAGGGAAAGAGCGCTATTTGGCTTTTGGAGATAACATTGAGCAGGAATGGTTTGCGGCGGCCATGTCACATTTGCAAAGCCCCTGGGGGGGAAAAACAATGAAAACGCCCAAAAAGTGACACCATTTAGGAAACTACACCTCTTGAGGAATTCATCTAGGGGCGTAGTGAGCATTTTGACCCCACAGATGTTTCATAGAATTTATTAGAATTGGGCAGTGAAAATAAAAACAATCCTTTTTCTTCAATAAGACGTAGCTTTAGCGCAAATTTTTTCATTTTCGCAACAAATAAAGGAAAAAAAGAACCCAACATTTGTAAAGCAATTTCTACCGAGTACGGCAATACCCCATATGTGGTCATAAACTGCTGTTTGGGCACACGGCAGGGCTCAGAAGGGAAGGACCGCCATTTGGAGTGCAGATGTTTCTGGATTGGTTTCTGGGCGCCTGTGGGCCCAAAACAGTGGAAACCCCCCAGAAGTGACCCCATTTTGGAAACTACACCCCTCAATGCATTTACCTACGGGTGTAGTGAGCATGTTAACCCTGCAGGTGTTTTGTAGAAATTAGTGTGAACTCGATGTTGCAGAGTGAAAATGGGATTTTTTCCACAGATATGTGGACAATATGTGGTGCCCGGCTTGTGCCACCATAACGAGACAGCTCTCTAATTATTATGCTGGGTTTCCTGGTTTTAGAAACACCCTACATGTGGCCCTAATCTCTTGCCTGGACAGTCGACCAGGCTCAGGAGTGAAAGGGTACCATGTAAAATTGAGGCCTAATTTGGCGATTTACAAAGTATTGGTTCACAACTGCAGAGGCTCAGATGTGAAATAATAAAAATAAACCCCTGGGAAGTGACCCCACTATGGAAACTGCACCCCTCAAGGCATTTATTAAGGGGTGTAGAGAGCATTTTCACCCCACAGGTCTTTTCCATTAATAAATGCGCTGTGGATGGTGCAAATTAAAAATTTATATTTTTCCCTAGATATGCCATTCAGTGGCAAATATGTCGTGCCCAGCTTATGCCACTGGAGACACACACCCCAAAAATTGCTAAAAGGGTTCTCCCGGGTATGACGATGCCATATATGTGGAAGGAAACTGCTGTTTGGGCACGCTGTAGGGTTCAGAGGGGAGGAAATGCCATTTGGCTTTTGGAGCGTGGATTTTGCTTGGTAGTAGTTTTGTTTGGAGTCTTACTGGTGTTTCCGTTTATAATGTAGGGCATATGTAAGCCGGGCGGAGTATATAAGGGGCATAGTCAGGTGGTATAATAATGGGGTAAAAAAAAACAATAAAATGATCCATAGATGTGTGTTACGCTGTGAAGCAATCCTTTCTGCACAGGCCGGTGTCGCACTGATAAATGGTGTCATTTCTTATCCCCCTTTTGGTCCACACTCCACGCCTTTGTAGTTTGGGGAATTTTGCTGGGAAAGTGTTGTCCTGGTATAATACGGGCACCGTCGCTTCCAGCGGATATGTTTGGGCCCTCCCTTTCCTGGTTCCCTAATTTTAGGTCCTTGAAAAATCGCCTCTTCAAACAGAAGAAATGTTCCCCTCGGGCACAACTGCATATTTTTTTATTTCCTGACTTATTGGAGCCATAACTCATTTTATTTTTCATAGACGTAGCGGTATGAGGGCTGGTTTGTTGCGGGATGAGCTGTAGTTATTATTGGTACCATTTTGGGGTACATGCGACTTTTTGATCACCTTTTATCCTATTTTTTGGGATGCCAGGTAAACAAAAAAACGCAATTCTGGCACAGCTTTTTTCGTTTTTTTTTTATACAGCGTTCACCATGCGTTATAAATTACATGTTAACTTTATTCTGTGGGTCAGTACGATTCCGGCGATACCGAATTTATAGAACTTTTTTATGTTTTACAACTTTTTGCACAATAAAATTACTTTTGTAAAAAGAATGTATTTTTTCTGTCGCCAAGTTGTGAGAACCATAACTTTTTAATTTTTTTGTCGACGGAGGTGTATGAGGGCTTTGTTTTTGCGGGACGAGCTATAGTTTTTATAGGTACCATTTTTGGATACGTGCGACTTTTTGATCACTTTTTATTCTAATATTTGTAGGGCAAAGTGACCAAAAAACAGAAACTCTGGTAACGTTTTTTACGGTTTTTTTTACGCTGTTCACCGCGTGCAATAAATAATATAATATTTTGATACCTCCGGTCGTTACGGTCGTGTCGATACCAAATACATATGGTTTATTATTATTTTTCAATAATAAAGGACTTGATAAGAGTAAAAGGGGGATTGTGTTTTATTTGATTACTTGAAACTTTTATTGTTTTCAAACTTTTATTTTTTGCACTTTTTTTTACACTTTTTTATACTTTTTTTACACTTTTTCTCAAGTCCCACTAGGGGACTTGAAGTTCCAACGGTCAGATTTTTTTTTTTCTAATACATTGCACTACCTATGTAGTGCAATGTATTAGATCTGTCAGTCATTCACTGACAGCAAGCCGATTAGGCTTCGCCTCCCGGCGGGGCCTAAATCGGCTTCCGTAATGGCAGAGCAGGAGACCATTGTGTCTCCTGTTGCCATAACAGCAGTCGCCAGTCCCGATTGCCTGTCAGGGCTGGCGATATGCTAGTAACCGCTTCGATGCAGCAATCGCTTTCGATTGCTGCATCGAAGGGGTTAATGGCAGGGATCGGAGCTAGCTCCGGTTCCTGCCGTTACAGGTGGATGTCAGCTGTACAGTACAGCTGACTTCCACCGCTGATGACGCCGGATCAGCTCCTGACCCGGCGCCATCTTGCCGGCAGCTACGGAAGCCGATCAGGCTCCGCCGCCGGGCGGATCTTGACCGGCTTCGGTGCTAGGCAGACCGGGAGGCCAGTATTAGGCCTCCGGTTGCCATTGCAGCCACCGGAACCCCGGCAATTTCATTACTGGGGTTCCGATGAGCTGCAAACACCTTAAGTGCAGCGATCGCGTTTGAGCGCTGCACTTAAGGGGTTAATGGCGGGGATCGAAGCTAATTTCGGTCCCCGCCGTTACAGCCGGATGTCAGCTGTAAGATACAGCTGAGATCCGGTGATGATGGCACCGGCTCAGCTTCTGAGCCGGTCCCAAACATTTGGCGTACATGTACGGCAAGATGCGGGAAGTCAGTACTTTCCATGACGTACATGTACGGCAAATGTCGGGAAGGGGTTAAATCCTTAGTGACCAGCTTATTTTAGGCCTTAATGACCATGCAATTTTTTAAGTTTTTCCATCTTCGCATTTAAAGAGCTATAACTTTTTTATTTTTCCGTCTACCTATCTGTATAAGGTATTGTTTTTTTGAGGGACAAGTTGTATTTTTTAATAGCACCATTTTGGGGTACATATGATTTATTGATTAACTTTGATTAACTATTTTTAGGGGGAATATGAAAGAAAAAGCAATTTCGCAATACTTTTTTGCATCTTAAATTTACGCCGTTTACCGTGTGCCACAAATAACATAATAACTTTATTCAGCGGGTCGTTACAATACCAAATTTATATAGTTTTATGACCTTCACACAGTAAAAACCATTTTTTTCAAAATTATTTTTTTTGTGTATCGATATTTTTTTCTGTGTCGCCATAATTCAAGAGCCATAAAGTTTTTATTTTTCTGCTGACATATGTAGCTGTATGAGGGCTTTTTTTTTGCGGTAAGACTTGCAATTTTTATTTGTAAGCATTTTGGGGTACATACGACTTTTTGATCACTTTTTTTTTAAGGCCGTATGTACAGAAAACAGCAATTCTGGCATTGTTTTTTATTTACATTTTATAGCGTTCACTGTGTGAGTAAATAATGTAATCGTTTTATAGTTGTGGTAGTTACGGACGCGATAATATCAAATATGTGTAACTTTTTTGCTTTTTCTTGTTTTTTTTATAATAAAGTCTTTTGTAAGGGGGAAAAAATGGGTTTTTCATTTTTTTTCTTTGGATTTTTATTTAATTATTATAAACATTATTAAACTTTTTTTTCATTTAATCATTTTATAACCACCATTTTTTTCGATCCCCATAAAACCAGAAAGTGGCCAGGGGGCAGCGAGAACAGACAAAGGTAGAACAGGGTTTAGAGCGCCACGTGCTAGAGATATGTGCGGGTCCCAGAGGTGGAACCCGCATCTATCTGACATCTATGACAGATAAACCATTGGTCCCCAACTTTTTGTAGGTGTCGAGCCACTTACAAAAATGATAGATGGTGTTGAGTCCCAATGCAGCCAATTTATTATGCAATATGAGCCAGAATAATAGCACAAACTGTGTTAAAAAAAATGGTGTACGCCAATTTGAAATGTCTTCTATACACTTTTTTGCACCTTCCTAAACATGTCAAAAAAAAGATGGCACAGCTAAAATGCACCAGATTTATTAACAGCGTGCACCAAAAGTATTATTAAAGTATGCTAGCCAATAGGTGCCATAAAAAGGAGAAAACTGTTTAAAGGGAACCTGTCACCAGCATTTTAGCTATAAAGCCAGCAATACCTGGTGAAAGTGGCTGAAAAATCATTGTCATCTAAGCTATAAATATGTTCTAAGTAAGCTCTGTACCTTTAGTATTCCGTTTTTCAGTGGTCCCACGCCGTATGCAAATGAGCAGAAAAGAGTCAAATCTTCATCCGAAAAGAGTCAGATTTTCATTCCTCCAGCGTCTCAGAGTGGACTCCACCTCCTTCTTTTTGATTGACAGCTCCTTAGCCAGTCAGGGCCGGACAGGTGGCGGCGGTGGGCAGGGTTAAGAAGCTGCGTCCCAGAGGGAAAAATAATTACCATAAAAGGCGGGAAGAGTTTAAACGACTATATTTACAGACAGAGGAAGACTTCAGGAAAGAAGAGAACAGGAACGAACTCTGGACAGCTGTGGCCATTGAAGGGTCAGGCGAGTTTAACAGGTAAGATGTTGATGACAGGATCCCTTTAACATGTCTAGCAAGATGCGCCAAATTAATTATATATGGTATTCTACTGTGATAAATTTGGTGTCGTTTCTGCCTGTCTGGTCTAGTTTTATAATGTCTTTCTTTAAAACAGTAATCATAACTCTCCCCCACTAAAAAAGTTTAGCATCTGATGAAATATACAGTATGACCTACTAATATCGCTTTCACTCTCGTGTTAACTGCCAGTGATATGGTTTTAACCCTAATACCAAGTTCGAGTAAAGCTATGGCATCCCTGGTGCCACTCGGTGCACAATAGTTTATAGAGCTGTCAAAAGCTGGAAAGCCACATGCAGGAGACCTTAGAGTCACACTTGGCTCCCAGGCCACCAATTGAGGAACACTGAATTAAACTAAGCAGCTCCTATGGAATACACCTTTAAAATACTTGCTTATAAAAGAAGCATATTTTTTTCTTTTAACTCTGAAAAGATTTTGAAATTGCTAAGGTTGACCGTGCAGAATTTTATGTCTACTAACTTCTGAATCTGGATGGAGCGATAGTCTCACTTTGATTTAAAAGAATTATATAGAGATAGGTTTATTATATTTCCCAAGTGCAGAGTGCGTGCTGTACTTGCATCTTCACTTCCTATATTTTATGACCAAAAGTTCAGTATTTCGATTTAACAGGACACATAAAAGAAATGAACACTCTGCTAAACCCCAAGGTCGCGTGACACACAACTTGTCCTCCGCTCGACTGTCATCAGATGGATTATGGTTTTCTGAATCGCCATCCGTCAGAGACAACAAATACTAAAAACTGGCCACTGGAAAAAGAAGTCTTGTACCCAACACATCAGTTTTACATTTCTTGGCAGATGCAATGTTTTTTAACCTTTCTTGCATTGGGAAAAGTGTGTGTGTACTGAGATTGTTTCCGGTTTTTTAAACAAAGTAAGACAATAAGGTAATAAATCTTCCTCAAGTTCTTTAGGAAAAGAATTATTAGCATGGAGCAGAGTATTCTACAGTATAACAGCAGAGGGATCTGAAAATGTTCTAAAAATGTCTTGAGGGAAAGTCTTCATAGCCTATTTATTTATAATGTAGTAAGGCCCTTTGTTTTCTGTACCTTCTTAAGAAAACAAACATTTTTATATCTGTTCCTCAAACTAGGTATACCAAGCAGTCTGTCGCCCAATGTCGATATATTAGATTGGCCATTATAAGAGACAATCATAGGTCACTGAATAAATATGGACATTTCTGTGTTTTTTTTTTTACATAGTTCTTTGGAAACTATTTTTTTTTGCCCTTTGATCAAAAGTTTTTTTAATACACAGATGTAGCAAAGTTTTACTTGACTGATAACTTGATATCATATAACAAAAGCCATTGAAAAAGTAAAGTTAAAGTTTCTTGCCTCTGTGTACTTAACCCGTTAAGAGTGAGTCAAGTGAACAATTGCTACATCTGTAGTTTGCTCACCCATGGAATATGGATTAGGCTAGCGTTCACGCATTATGTTTAGCAGGAACGTTTGGACCTTTCTGCTGAATGTATACCCTAGATGGATGCAACTGTAGGCCTATGCAGTTGCCTATGACTGCTACAGTATTGACCCAGTACGATAATGTTCTAATAGTAACAATATGCTCTCATAATTAAACAAGTAAATTGCAAAAGTTTTTTAACCCCTTCCCGCCCCAGGACTCATGTATAAGTCATAGCTGGGAAGGGGTTAGTGCGGTTGTCTGTATTGATACGGCACGGGCATGTTGCATGCTTAGCAGTTGAGCCCGCATTGATCACAGCGGAAACAGTCTGTTATTTACAGCCAAGCTCCCATGGCAATGGCCAGGATTCTGATTCCGGACGTTTACCCCTTAAATGCTGCGGTCAATAGCAATTGTGGCATCTGTCACAGCTATGGGGTATGTGGACCCACTAGGCCACTCCGCTGTACCGGAGTAGCATTTGGCCAAACAACAGTCTATGATAGTCTTTAGGACAAGAGTACCTGGATAGAAGATTTGACACTTGGCGTAGCAGACACTTTGCGTAGTAGACACTTGGCACAGATGACACTTGACACAGATGATGAACTTGACTCCGACACTAGAATTCGCAATGGAACAAACCCAATTACTATATATGGGATACAGGATACGGGAAAACACGATACAACTAAGGGACCATTTGCAATAATGAACATGGGCAGACACAACAATGTTCAGGCAAGGAGGAAGAGGGCACAGTCCTTTTTATAATCCAGGGTGCATTCTGATTGGATAGGGAGCATTTTACAGGTGCGCGCTGGCCCTTTAAGGCCGGGAACGAGCGTGCGTGCTCACCCTAAGAAAGAAAGTGGAGCAGAGCGGCCGCGTTTGCTGGCGTCTCCGACGAGGTAGATTCCGGCTGGAGTTCATAGGTCTGCGGTCGCGGCCCCTGGAGAGTAATCGATGCCGGCGGTCCGGGACCTTGGCCATTACAGCATCTAAGTGGTTTACAGTGGGAGGGAGTAATTGCAGGGTGCCGATGGTTGCTATGGCAACAAGGAAGCCTAACAATTGTACAGAAGCCTATTAGGCCCTTCCAGAGGTAGGGTCTAATAGGCTGCCTGTCAGTTGAATAATAATAGTCACAATACACTGTACTACGTAAGTGTAGTGTCCCTCAAGACACTACTTGCGAGACAATATGTTGTAAATGTGTTTTATGATGTTATGTTATGCAAGATGGTTTGTTCCTGGAAATTTCCAGAAGGTGGGAGGAGTTTAGTTTATATATAGTGGGCCTTGCCCTCTCAGAGTAGTAGTTGAATCCAGTTGACAGTTGGAGCGAGTAGTGACCAGTTCTGCTGGAAGATCAGCACATGGCAGTTGAACCCCTTTAGACAGGCTAAAGTAGCTCACTGCCGCTATGTAGTTTATATATATATTCATTATAGGGGGCTATTCTCATACTGTGTAACATAATATCTATTAACCCCTTCTTGCAAAAGGACATGCTATTACGTCCTGATGCGGGGGAAGTATGGAGTACGCTCCATACGCTGCGGGTGTCAGCTGTGTTTTACAGCTGACACCCGGGACTAACTGCCAGGAACAGCGATCGCGCTGTCAAAATGACTATACACTGCAATACATTAGTATTGCTGTGTATTGTACCAGCGATCTAACGATCGCTGGTTCAAGTCCCGTAGGAGAACTAATAGAAGGTGTAAAAAAAGTGAAATAGAGTTTTAAAAAAACAAAAAAACCTAAAGGATACTAGGCTGCAGGCCACATTCGCACCTATCGGGCGCTGTGTCAGGATCCCTGTGCAGGCCGGCGTGAGCCTACACAGAGCGTCTGGCAGACGCCGAATCCACCGTACATGACACCCCTTCAAATCAGTTAAGCGATTGTGACAAAGGCCTGGGATAGGCCCAAACGTCTTTAAAATATTGACTGTTACAACTGTACTACTCTTACCAAGAGAATACATACCTTGAAAATTAAAATCTTTGGAAATTTTGAAAAGAAGAACGAATCCTTCTCATAATTTATTTTCATACCTGAGTGCTTGGGTTATCTTCTTTGTACAAATTGTGGGTTGACCAGACCCGAACCCCTATAGCACCTGAATATTTTAGCAAGGAGTGCAGTCCATCATTTCTTTTACAGGCCGGCGTGATAACGTCAGTGGATCACGCCGGCCTACGCAAGGATCTCGTCGACATTGATGCTTTGGAGCAGCTCCGTTTGTCGCTGGAACAGAGCCTATGTGAGTATAAGTTTTTTGTTTTATTTGTTTGGGGGGTGCTATCTATAGGGCTGTATGGCACTATCTACAAGGTAGTGGCTGTATGCCACTATCTACTAGGGGGGCTGTATGGTGCTATCTACAAGGGGGAGATGGGGGGCACTATCTACAGGGGACAGTATGGCACTATCTACAAGGGGGAGATGGGGGCACTATCTACAGGGGGCTGTATGGGTACTATCTACAGGGGGGCTGTATGGCACTATTTACAGGGGGGGCTGTATGGCACTATCTACAAGGAGGAGGTGGGGGCGCTATATACAAGGGGGGAGATGGGATCAATATATACAAGGGGGAGCTGTATGGCACTATCTACAAGGGGGGCACTATCTACAGGGGGCTGTATGGCATTATCTACAAATGGGACTGTATGGCACTGTCTAAAAGGGGGAGGGGGTCAATATCTACAGGGTGGAAGGGTGACAATTATCAACAAGGGGGTTGTGACAATATCTACAGGGAGGCTGTATGGCACAATCTACAGGGGGGGCTGTATGGCACAATCTACAGGCGGGCACTATCTGCAAAGGGGTTTTGTGTGGGATCCTACAGTGTCAGGAGGTACGGAGAAAATTCCTCTTAACTGAGTAACGGTCAAGGAGAAAGATAAAGGGGTTATCAGGGGGATTTCAAATTTTACAGGAGGGCAGGGGAGGATATAAAGTAATAAACTCACGTTTACTCACCCTTTGAAACACCCCTCACTCCAGCACTGACACCCCGTTTGCCACCATTCCAGTCCCGGAAACTTCTCCAGCGGTCACATGCCATTCATCGGTCAAGTGTCGCTGCAGCCAATCGCTGGCCTCAGCGGTGATACTGCCATGAACATCAAATGACCGCTGAGGCCAGTGGTTGGAAGCCGCAGCACAAGACCAATAAATTGACTATGAACCCTGCAGAGCTTCTGGGACTGAAGCAGCAGTGAACGGGGCATCAATGTTGGAGTGGGGGCATTTCAAATGGTAAGCATCTGTTATTTTGTTATTTTATATCCTCCACTGCGCTCCTGCAAAATTTGAAAACACCTGGAAAAACACTTTAATGTACATTGTGTGAAAGGTCTATTTTCTCAAGTGGCTTGGCCCTGAATTACATTTTATTGCAATATAATTCAGCATTCAAATAATTTGTTAATTCGTTTTGTAATTTACTTTGTTACAAAAATTTCCCAGTTGCGAGATATTCCCTGTGCTTCATTATAATGGCGCCCCCACCAGTGTTCAATGTGTATAGTAATCTGCATGCCCTCCTACTGAGCTGCACATGCTCAGTTTCACTCTCCAACTGCCACCAGCCAATAGAAAATGTCATCTCTGCTTGTCATCAAAGAAGTAGAGAAGAATATTTTGTTCAGAAACACAGCTGGTAGTGTGGATGGAGACTCACACAGTTAGGCCTTGTTCACACTGAATTTTTTTGGCGCTGATTTTGGAGCTTAACTCGCGTCGGAATCATCGCCACAAATCGCCCCCCATTCAATGGGAGGCAGAGGCGTTTTTTCCCCAGGCAGCTTTTAGCAGAGTCTTCCCTCATTTCTAAGCATTTTTCACAGAGTCTTTTGCCCGCGGTCCTTGCATTAGCTTCAATGGCTGGAAAAACGCTGCGAAAAAGGTTGTAAAAAATGCGGCAAAAAAGTGCCTGAAGGAATTCTGAGGCAGATTTTTTCTGCCAGCCAAAAATTCTGCGAACAGGGCCTAAGAAACACACAGGAGAGCCAGCAGTTTGTTTACATGAAGAGTATACAGCACTGCTTACATACTGCGTGGAGCTCTACCCTCTCCTGCTCATCCTCTCACTGTAGGTAAGCTGAAGGCACTCCCTCTTCTTGAGTTATATAGGGCTGGGATCTCCCTCTTAATAGACATGAGATGGGGAACATTTGTAAAGCTTCTCCTACAGAGGAGGCAGAGGCAGTGAAACTGAAAGATCTGCCTAAATAAGCTATGACAGGGAGGGGGAGGAGCTGCAACAGAAAGGACACGCCCATGAGCTCCCAGCCTACAGCAAATCTAGCAGAGCCATTGGAGCAATAAATAGGGAAATCTTTGTATCCATGTAAGATACAGGGCTGGTTCTAGCTTTGTTAGAAAGAGATTTTGGGACAACCCTTTTAAATAGTTTTTCATTTAAATATTAGGACAAAAATCATCTGAATATAGAAATGTTAAAGTCCAAATTACACCAAATAATGAAATAATATACAAGCGGGAGTCTTATATACTGTTAGGAACCAGACAGATAGTTTGTAGAATAATAATATAAGTGTCTTAATATATGTCCACACGCAAAAGGAAAAACGACTGTAAAATATGGAGCTGTTTTCAGCCGTTTTTTAAGCATCAAATGTTTTTTGATGCGTTTTTTACGGACGTTTTTGGTGCTGTTTTTCTATTGAGACAAAGAAAATGGCTCAATAAGTTACATGCACTTCTTAATACAAACGGCCGCGTAAAAAATGCCCCGTCGGAATAAAATGCAGTTTTTCCCATTGAAATCAATGGACAGATGTTTGGAGGCATTCTACTTCCTTTTTTTCAGCCATTTTTCGGGGCGTTTAGCGCCCCGAAAGATGGCTGAAAATAAGCCGTGTGAACATACCCTAATAATGCAAATCTATTTTTCAGGTCAAAAAAATTGAAAATTTAAGGTGAAACCAAGGACGAGAGTGGAGGTGCACCATAATTCAAAGTACCATTTAGTATATTGTCAAAGCGAAATGTATCCAGATAGTGCAGATACAGATAGAGTATTGGGTACATTGATACGTGGTGGTTATGGTGTGCCAGAGAACTGCACCATTACTACACTGCAGCAAATTAGTCTGTTCCGCACCGTTACCACCCTATTTGAAAGTATACGAAGTCGCAATGCACATTGGTAGCCATGTGAAGAATGCTGTATTTAGGTACAGAGAGTCCCTGCGACTCTGTACTATGGAGCTATAGACACTCAATGTGTCATTGTCTGTTGCTTTGTAGGGTTTATCTCTAGAAGCAAAAGCTCCATAACATGGGGTACAATATAGCATTCCACTTTGTAATTTTTTTTTATACGGATTCCAGCAGAAAAAAAATCTCTGTACGCATGTACATGAATTCAAATGCATATGGAGGTAGAGTAGAGTCCCATAAAAGTCTATAAATGCCTTATTACGACTTTGTACAAATACTAGCATAAGCCCTTATAGTGTTCATAAGATGTTTCAAGGCAATAGCATAAAAACAAGAAGAATTTTTTTTTTTTTGCTATAGAAGACTAAAAATGTGGGTTATATTCTCAGGTTCTCTCACTTATTATGCTCTTGTTTTTTTCTTTAACTGGTTCCCGACCGCCGACTGTATATAAATGGTCGGCGGACGAAGTACCTAAAACTCGCACCATAGTGTATCTACAGCGCGGGTTTTACCTGGCTGCCCGAGCGATTTGGCAGCTAAATGTTGGGTGCCGGGCAGTTAGTGACTGCCGGGGACCCTGAAGAGAAGCCAGAAGCAGTTTTCACTGCTTCTGTCTTCTGTGATCGATTGTATACTGCGCCCAATGAGTGCTGTGTATAGAATAGAGGCAGTGGCAGCGCTGCTGCCTCCATTGGACACGGTGATCATGTGACTGGTCACATGATCGCTGGGTTGTCGTTGGTGTAATGCTGCTGCTGGGTCTGAGGGCTTATTGCCCCTGTAACTGGGGCTGCTGTGCAGCCCCAGTTACAGTGGAAAAACAACGTGTAAAATATATATTTTTTTAATAATTTCAGCCAAAGGTCTTTTCTGACTTTGAGGGACAGACCATAATAATAAAAATAAAGTGCAAATAAATTAAATAAGAAATACCCGTAAAATACACCCCAAACAAAAATGTACCCGAGGCCAGTCATTGTCGTAACGCTAACCCTGACCCAATTACCCTAAAATAGACATGTAATATATAAAGATTTACAGTCGACTATGACAGTCCTAAAGAAAAGGTCTATTTTAAGGTAAAACTATATTATTACCTGAAAAAAATAGCTGAAAAGTGAAAAATATAAAAAATATATGGATTTTTAACTATAAGCCTAAAAATTCTAAAATTGCAATAAAGATGTATATAAAAATGATAAAAAAAAGAAACTTGCATTGTCTATGAAAACAACTTTGCAAAAATCATGTCGCTAGCCCAAAAAATAAAAAAGTCATAGACATTTAACTAATGCGTGCTAAAAATGGCTAAATGGTGTTTGGTCCTGAAGGCTCAAAATAGCCCGGTCCTGAACCGGTTAAATCACATTTTAATGAATATGTACACTTTTACATTGTTTTTAATTCAGTACTACATTGTTTATTATGTAAAAACCGTTTGTTTCCTGAAATCTATGATGAATTATTCAGTGGCTGGCCCAAAATGTTTCTAGCTGCTAATTTATTATTTACAAATATACTATTACAAAATTTTATACCATTTATTCACATTAGTTTCTGGTCCACAATTACTACAAAAGCGCTGCAATCGTTTTTGAGCAATACAGAGAGGACGCTTAAATGTTGCGACAGTGGTAACAGTGAGAGATCTTACAGTTTTGGTTTATTTATTATACTGAAAACCTCTATTCAGTCTTGTTCCTAATGACATTTCGGAAGTAAACATTGAAAACAGGAAGCATTAACATATCTTTAATTTCCTTCTTTTTCTACGTAAGATTCAAATATTTTTACTTTCAGATCCTGAGGGTGCTTAATACCACTCGGCAGAACAGTGTCTACTTTACCTGAATTTGCCGCAATTTTGCTTTGAGTTTTTTGTCTGCATGGCTTCTATAGGTGAAACAAGTTTCAACTTGTCCATATGCCCTAATAGAGCATATGGAGAGGGGTTGTCTATTATGACAAATTCAGCAGATAGACAATAATGCCCATTAAAATTTGTTCTGGAAGTTCAACGACAACCCACCATTTCCAGTTGCTTATATTTTCTGCGGCACTGTCACCAGTCTTTAGTCCCATTGTGGCTCTTAATCTAATTTCCGCATCTCGAAAACACATATAAACACTTTGGCCAATTCCATAAGGGGCTCCTTCACAGTTTTTCCCTGTCCCATTCACTTGAATAAGAGCTGTATTGCGGTTCCCTAAATAGCGGGTGGCCGGCAGCACTGCTGTGTAGGAAAAAGTTGAAGGGAACTTGGACCCTCCATTCTGCGGTATTACAGGGGTGGCGAATGTCAGAACCCCACTGATTATATATTTTTTTGTCATACCCTAGCAGTATGCTATAGCATTATATGATGGTAATATACCTTTAAGAAGTATTAACACTAAAGATTACAGAAAAGGCTGTTGCTATAAAGGACGACAATTTATTATATGATAATTATTGTTCTGAATAAATGACCAGGAATGAATTGGTCAATATTGCTTTGTGGCTGTTTCACCAAAGGATGACTTTTCATCTGTCATATTGGCGCAGATCGCAATCTAATTGACTACCTATAATGGAGAGGGGCCTTTTCATTTCTGCTTGATATAAAGTATATTGCTTTTTTGCCATGGGGAGCATTTATGCAATTACATTGAGCTGCAATAAAGGAAATTAAGATTTAGTTCTAACCTACAGCTAAATTGCAATTAAGGATCCTGTTTCCTTGACAGGCTGGTAAAAGGAAGAGGAGCCCCTTTGCAGGCAATGTATCGTAGCATACGGCACTGGGCTCAATTCTTATGAAAGATTGGGAGCGCAGAGCACATGCATAGGCTATTGTCTTGTAGCACATATCTGGCTCCTGATCACTTTTGTTCTTCTTCTTCTTATCTTTTTTCTGTTTTTAGATTACACGGAAGGAATAATTTAATTTATTGCTTTATTCAGTCAACTAACTATCCACATAGATTGATAATACTCCTCACTCTGATCTAGTTCTAACATCACCATAAGCTTATTTGGTCAATCTACCAATGCAATGTAGTATGAGATTCGTAGTACTCAGGCACAATATTTACAACCACAACAGTTGTGTTTTATAAGAATGGGCTACAGTGGTCCCTCAGGCTACAATATTTTCAACTGACAATCTTAGCTGGCCCATCATAAGGTTTAATTCACATCTGTGTTGGAAATTTTGTTTGGGACCTTCATCGCAGATTCCAAAGGAATGTTATTGTTTCCTGTAAAACCACAGACACCCCGACAGAAAAGCAACGGAACTTATTGGGTCAATGGGTTCTGTCTGCCGGAATAACGAATGCAGATGTGAACATAGCCTAACGTAAAGCAATATTTAATTTACAGTATAATGCCACAGACAGTGTCAACCATTTGAATTGATAGAAGATCCATCTTATCAGACTGGTGGGACCACAGACACGTACGCACCACCTAACTGTCCTATGTTAAATAAAATACAAGGATGGCACAACTTTCTTGTGGATAGGGGTCGGTCACAGCTTTATTATCAGCTATCTCTTTGAAAGTGCTTATCTTAACATAACCGGGTCTCGAAGCGGTATGCTGACTGCCAGGCTCTCGGGGAGCAAATCCGCCTTCGATCCAACCAGTCTACATTTTCTTAAATGACCGCCACTGTGACTTGAAAAATACAACATTCATATGCAATAATAAAGAATAAACAAACAAAGAAATCAAAACACATAACATAACACTAAGACAATTGATCTAGAAAAATTTATTCTGAAATATTTTCCCCCTTTTTATTTTTTAATAACACAAAACAGCTGAAGGGAGCCGTGGTGTGACAAGTGACACCTCCAGGTACCAGCGCAGGGAGAAGAGAAAGCCCGGGGAAATATACCTTTTTATATTAATGTGAAAAAAGAGGGGGGGAACACTTCATATTGGCAAGTAGCTGAAAGCTGACAGGTCATTATCACTGCTACTGTCCAGTACTGCTCTCTACTTGTACTACATCTACAGATGTAGCCGTCTTTACCTTGACTTTTAATGCATTAAATGAACGGTGACTAGATCCCTTATCTTAACTTTTTCAATTACTTTTCAATGGCTTTTGTTGTGTGATATCACACTGCAGCTATTTATCAGAGTCAAGTTAAAGATGGCTACATCCGTACTGTACTGCTGTCTATCTGTACCGTATTGCTCCCTACCTGTACTACATGTACTGTATTGTTCTCTACCTGTACTACATGTACTGCACTGCTATCTACTTGTACTACATGTACTATAATGCTTTCTACTTGTAATACATGTACTGTACTTGTAAAGGATCTGCCAGGCACAACTTCTGTGTATACGCCCATAGGTAATCAGTCTGCACTTGAGTCTATGTCTCTGAGACTGACTCCATCTTCCACCACTCAGGAAGGCAGGCTCAGGAGTGGGAGAGCCTATCGCAGCCTGGCCAGACGGAGCTAGCTCCCGCCCTCTGTCTATTTATACCTGCCTTTCCTGTTCCTCCTTTGCTTGTGATTCTTCTCGTGTGGTTTCCTGGCCCAGCTACAGCTCTAACTATTTGATCCTGCTCCATACTGACCCTGGCTCTCTGACTACTCTCCTGCTCTGTGTTTGGTACCTCGTGCACTCCTGGTTTGACTCGGCTCGTTCACCACTCTTGTTGCTCACGGTGTTGCCGTGGGCAACTGCCCCATTTCCCTTGCTTTGTGTACCCTTGTCTGTTTGTCTCGTGCACTTACTGAGCGTAGGGACCGCCGCCCAGTTGTACCCCGTCGCCTAGGGCGGGCCGTTGCAAGTAGGCAGGGACAGAGTGGCGGGTAGATTAGGGCTCACTTGTCCGTTTCCCTACCCCCCTCATTACATAATCACAAGCCCATATACCTAGTCTACCCTGGTCCCTGACACTACTATGGACCCCCTTGAGACCCTGGCCCAGCAAATGCAGGGTCTCTCCCTACAGGTCCAGGCCCTGGCTCAGAGGGTCAACCAGCCTGACGCTACCATGGTAGTGCCCCTCACCTCACCTCTTGAACCCCACCTCAAGTTGCCTGACCGGTTCTCAAGGGACCGGAGGACGTTTCTCTCCTTTCGGGAGAGTTGTAGGCTCTACTTTCGCTTAAAGCCTCACTCCTCAGGTTCTGAGAGCCAGCGGGTGGGTATAATTATGTCCCGGCTCCAGGAAGGGCCCCAAGAGTGGGCCTTCTCCTTGGCTCCTGACGCCCCTGAACTTTCCTCCGTTGATCGTTTCTTTTCTGCTCTCGGACTCATTTATGACGAGACTGACAGGACTGCCTTTGCTGAGAGTCAGCTGGTGACCTTACGTCAGGGTAAGAGACCTTTTGAGGAGTATTGTTCTGACTTTAGGAAGTGGTGCGTAGCTTCTTGGTGGAATGACCCTGCCTTAAGTTGCCAGTTTAGTTTGGGTCTGTCGAACGCCCTGAAAGACCTGCTAGTTAGCTATCCCTCTTCTGACTCCCTAGACCAAGTTATGGCTTTGGCGGTACGACTTGACCGACGTCTCAGGGAACGACAACTTGAACATTTTTGTGTTTTCCCCTCTGACTCCCCCATGATGCCTCCCGAGGTCCCGTTGCTTTGCTCTTCCATGGAAGACTCGGAGGTACCTATGCAACTCGGGGCCTCCGTGTCCCCCTGACAACGTAGAGAGTTCCGCAGGAAGAATGGTCTCTGCTTCTATTGTGGGGATGACAAGCATCAAGTGAACACCTGTCCTAGGCGTAAGAATAAGCAGCCGGAAAACTTCCGCGCCTAAGTGACCATCGGTATAATCATTTCTTCTATTGATTCTGATTTAGTCTCTGAAATTGCGGCTGATCAAGGTTCAGCTCCCGGGAACCTTCCTGAGGACAAGCTGTTTGTTCCCCTGCAATTCCGGCTAAGGGTACTTAGGGAAAATCATGACTCCGCACTATCTGGTCATCCAGGCGTCCTGGGTACCAAACACCTCATTGCCAGAAACTATTGGTGGCCTGGGTTGCCTAAAGACGTTAAGGCCTACGTCGCCGCTTGTGAGGTTTGTGCTAGGTCCAAGACTCCCAGGTCCCGACCAGCGGGCTTACTACGTTCTTTGCCCATTCCCCAGAGACCTTGGACCCATATCTCCATGGATTTTATCACCGATTTGCCTCCATCTCAAGGCAAGTCGGTGGTGTGGGTTGTAGTAGACCGCTTCAGTAAGATGTGCCACTTTGTGCCCCTCAAGAAACTACCCAATGCCAAGACGTTAGCTACCTTGTTTGTCAAACACATCCTGCGTCTCCATGGGGTCCCTGTCAATATTGTTTCAGACAGAGGGGTACAATCTCTGTCATTGTTTTGGAGAGCCTTCTGTAAAAAGTTGGAGATTGATCTGTTCTTCTCCTCTGCCTTCCATCCTGAACTGATGTTCACGCTGGGGTATTGGTCAGGAAGTTCCACCTTTGTTTCCCCAATAAACCAGGTCCACTTAGAAAGGGTCCGGTGGCCCCTCATAAAAGGGGGGGTACTTTAAAGGATCTGCCAGGCACAACTTCTATGTATACGCCCATATGTAATTAGTCTGCACCTAAGTCTATGTCTCTGAGACTGACTCCATCTTCCACCGCTTAGGAGTGGGAGAGCCTATCGCAGCCTGACCAGACGGAGCTAACTCCTGCCCTCTGTCTATTTATACCTGCCTTTCCTGTTCCTCCTTTGCTTGTGATTCTTTTCGTGTGGTTTCCTGGCCCAGCTACAGCTCTAACTATTTTATCCTGCTCCATACTGAACCTGGCTCTCTGGCTACTCTCCTGCTCTGCGTTTGGTACCTCGTGCACTCCTGGTTTGACTCGGCTCGTTCACCACTCTTTTGCTCACAGTGTTGCCGTTTGCAACTGCCCCATTTCCCTTGCTTTGTGTACCCTTGTCTGTTTGTCTCGTGCACTTACTGAGCGTAGGGACCGCGGCCCAGTTGTACCCCGTCGCCTAGGGCGGGTCATTGCAAGTAGGCAGGGACAGAGTGGCGGGTAGATTAGGGCTCACTTGTCCGTTTCCCTACCCCCCTCATTACAGTACTGCTCTCTATCTGTACTAGATGTACTGTACTGCTCTCTGCCTGTACTACATGTACTGTACTGCTCTCTACCTGTACTACATGTACTGTACTGCTCTCTACCTGTACTACATGTACTATACTGCTCACTACTTGTACTACATGTGCTTTACTGCTCTCTATCTGTACTAGATGTACTGTACTGCTCTCTATCTGTACTACATGTACTGTACTGCTCTCTACCTGTACTACATGTACTGTACTGCTCTCTGCCTGTACTACATGTACTGTACTGCTCTCTACCTGTACTACATGTACTATACTGCTCACTACCTGTACAACATGTGCTTTACTGCTCTCTACCTGTACTATATGTGCTGTACTGGCTTGATGGGCACTTCTTGCGTACCATACGGTCAATCTGCTCCCACGACAGCTCTATGGGTTTGAGATCTGGTGACTGCGCTGGCCACTCCATTACAGATAGAATACCAGCTGCCTGCTTCTTCCCTAACTAGTTCTTGCATAATTTGGAGGTGTGCTTTGGGTCATTGTCCTGTTGTAGGATGAAATTGGCTCCAATCAAACGCTGTCCACAGGGTATGGCATGGCATTGCAAAATGGAGTGATAGCCTTCCTTATTCAAAATCCCTTTTACCTTGTACAAATCTCCCACTTTACCAGCACCAAAGCAACCCCAGACCATCACATTACCTCCACCATGCTTGACAGATGGCGTCAGGCACTCTTCCAGCATCTTTTCAGTTGTTCTGCGTCTCACAAATGTTCTTCTGTGTGATCCAAACTCCTCAAACTTCGATTCGTCTGTCCATAACACTTTTTTCCAATCTTCCTCTGTCCAATGTCTGTGTGCTTTTGCCCATATTAATCTTTTCCTTTTATTAGCTAGTCTCAGATATAGCTTTTTCTTTGCCACTCTGCCCTGAAGGCCAGCATCCCGGAGTCGCCTCTTCACTGTAGACGTTGACACTGGCGTTTTGCGGGTACTATTTAATGAAGCTGCCAGTTGAGGACCTGTGAGGCGTCTATTTCTCAAACTAGAGACTGTAATGTACTTGTCTTGTTGCTCAGTTGTGCAGCGGGGCCTCCCACTTCTCTTTCTACTCTGGTTAGAGCCTGTGTGTGCTGTCCTCTGAAGGGAGTAGTACACACCGTTGTAGGAAATCTTCAGTTTCTTGGCAATTTCTCGCATGGAATAGCCTTCATTTCTAAGAACAAGAATAGACTGTCGAGTTTCACATGAAAGCTCTCTTTTTCTAGCCATTTTGAGAGTTTAATCGAACCCACAAATGTAATGCTCCAGATTCTCAACTAGCTCAAAGGAAGGTCAGTTTTATAGCTCCTCTAAACAGCAAAACTGTTTACAGCGGTGCTAACATAATTGCACAAGGGTTTTCAAGTGTTTCCTAACCATCCATTAGCCTTCTAACACAGTTAGCAAACACAATGTGCCATTAGAACACTGGAGTGATGGTTGCTGGAAATGGGCCTCTATACACCTATGTAGATATTGCATTAAAAACCAGACGTTTGCAGCACATTAACAATGTATAGAGTGTATTTCTGATTAATTTAATGTTATCTTCATTGAAAAAAACTGTGCTTTTCTTTCAAAAATAAGGAAATTTCTAAGTGACCCTAAACTTTTGAACGGCAGTGTATATATAGCACCAGGACAAACCTCATTACATATACAGCACCAGAACAAAGCTGAATACATATATACAGCACCAGAACAAAGTTCATTACATATATACAGCACCAGAACAAAGCTCAGTACATATATACAACACCAAAACCAAGCTCATTACATGTGTACAGCACCAGAACAAAGCTCAGTTCGTATATACAGTGCCAGAACAAAGCTCAATACATATATACAGTGCCAGAACAAAGCTCAATACATATATACAGTACCAGAACAAAGCTCAGTACATATAGACAGCACCAGAACAAAGCTCAGTACATAAATACAACACCAGCACAAATAAAGTGCAACTCCTGCCGTGTAGGTTTGCACTAAATTATCTACAGCTCCCAGCATGGCCCAAACAATGGTACGGATATGCTGGGAGATGCTGTTTCACAAAAAGCATACAGTGACAACAGTGCTGATTAGAGACAGAATAAACATTTATATTAACCCCTTTAAGACACAGCCTGTTTTGGCCTTGTGGACACAGATGATTTTTTCAAATCTGACATGTGTCACTTTATGTGGTAATAACTCCGGAACGCTTTTACCTATCCAAGCGATTCTGAGATTGTTTTCTCGAGACATATTGTACTTTATGTTAGTGAAAAAATTTGGTCGATACATTCAATATTTATTTGTGAAAAACGTCAAATTTTAGCAAAAATTTGCAAAAATTAAAATTTTTCTAAATTTGAATGTGTTTGCTTGTAAAACAGATAGTAATACCACACAAAATAGTTACTAGTTAACATCCTCCATATGTCTACTTTATCTTTGCATCATTTTTTTTCACGTACTTTTATTTTTCTAGGACGTTACAAGGCTTAGAACTTTAGCAGCAATTTCTCATATTTTCAAGAAAATTTCAATAGGCCATTTTTTTCATGGACCAGTTCAGTTCTGAAGTGGTTTTGAGGGCCTTCTATATTAGAAAGTCCCCAATATTCACCCCATTTTGAAAACTGCACCCCTCAAGGTATTCAAAACCACATTCAGAAAGTATTTTAACCCTTTAGACGTTTCACAGGAATTAAGGCAAAGTAGAGGTGAAATTTATAAATTTTAATTTTTTGGGCCAAAATTCATTTGTAATAAAAAAAAATCTGTAACACATAAGATTTTACCAGAGAAACGCAACTCAATATTTATTGCCCAGGTTCTGCAGATTTTAGAAATATCCAACCTGCGGCCCTAGTTTACTAATGGACTGAAGCACATGTCTCAGAAGCAAAGGAGCACCCAGTGGATTTTGGGGCCTCCTTTTTTTAGGAATATATTTTAGGCACCATGTCAGGTTTGAGGAGGTCTTGTGGTACCTAAACAGTCGAAACCCCCCAAAAGTGACCCCATTTTGGAAACTTCACCCCTCAAGGCATTTTTCTAGGGGTATAGTTAGCATTTTGACCCCACAGTTTTTTGCAGAATTTAGTGGAATTAGTCTGTGAAGAAGAAAATCACCTATTTTTCTGTGGAAACATAGAATTTTTTCATTTTTACAAAGAATAAAGGAGAAAAAGCACCCCAACATTTGTAAAGCAATTTCTCCCGATTACGGAAATACCCCATATGTGGTCGTAAACTGATGTTTGGACCCACAGCAAGGTTCAGGAGGGAAGGAGCGCCTTTTGTATATTGGAGCGCAGATTTTGCTGGATTGGTTTTCAGTGCCATGTCGGGTTTGCAACGCCCCGGAGGGACCAAAACAGTGGAAACCCCCCAAAAGTGACCCTATTTTGGAAGCTACACCCCTCAAGGAATTTTTCTATATATATATAAAGAGCATTTTGACCCCACAGGATCTTTTTTAGAGCGAAGGTGACAAAAAAACAATGATTTTGGCGCTTTAAATTCTTTATTTCTTACAGCGTTCACCGTGCGCAATAAATTATGTTTTACTTTATTCTGCGGGTCGGTACGATTGCGCCGATTCCATATGTGTATAGTTTTTTTTTTTACGTTTTGCAGCGTTTGCACAATAAAATTACGTTTCTATAAAATAATATATTTTCTGAGACACGCTATTCTGAGCCGTAACTTTTTTATTTTTCCATCCAAAAAGCTGTGGAAGTCTTGTTTTTTGCGGTACGGGTTGTAGTTTTTATTGGTACTATTTTAGGGTAAATGCGACTTTTTGATCACTTTTTATTCTATATCTTGGGAGGGGTGGTGACCCAAAAATAGCGATGCTGACATAGTTTTCCGTTTATTTTGTTTGCGGCGTTCACCGTGCGGAAAAATTAACATTATAGTTTCATAGTTTGGGTCGTTACGAACACGGTGATACCAAATATGTGTGCTTTTTTTTTTTAACGGTTTCATTTTTTTACCTATAATAAATGACTTATTATAGGAAAACAAAAACTTATTTTTACACTGTTATAAAACATTTTTATTAACTTTTTTTACTTTTTACACTTTATTTTTTTGTTTATTAACTTTTCTTTTACTTTTTACACTTTATTTTTTTGACCTGCAGCTCTGATCGCTGCTAGAATACATTCCACTACCTAGGTAGTGTAATGTATTACAACTGTCAGTGTTACGTCACAGTCACTCTGACATTTGGTCTACGAGGATCAGCAGAGGCTGATCCTCATAGGCTGACATACATGGCAGACCCGGGGGCCCCCGGGTGCCATCACAAGCATCAGAAGCCCCCGCGATTCCGTGGGGGCTGCTGATGCGCTACAAACTCACCACATGCGGAGATCGCAATCGAGCCACGCATGTAACGGGTTAATTGCCAAAATCAGCGGCGATGAGCCGCTGAACGGCAATACTGGAGTGTCAGCTGTCGGGGACAGCTGATCTCCAAGTTCCCGTTGCACACCTTGTCGCCGACAGTGTGCATCGGGAACGACACAGTGACTTCCTGTCACTCTGACAGGAAGCCTATCAGGACCAGCCGAAGGTTGGTCCTGATGGGCTTCCGTCCATGGCAGACACGGAATCCATTGTTTGACTTTCGTTTGCCATACTAACTATCGGCAAACCCCGCGATTTCGGACCGGGGTTTGCCGATATGTTAGAAACCCCCAAAATTCGGCAATTGCAACCGATCGCCGAATTTAAGGGGTTAATTCGCCTAAATCAGCGGCAAAGGACCGCTGGTCGGCAAGAGTGGAGTGTCAGCTGTCGGCTACAGCTGACCTCCCGGTTCCCGGTGCACACTGTCGCCGACAGTGTGCACCGGGAAAAACTCAGTAACTGTACGTCCTCGTGCGGGAAGTAACCTCCCACGACGACGTACAGTTACTTCCTCGTGCGGGTAGGGGTTAAGTGACTCACAGGTGATGTCAGATTCTAGTTATTTTTCTCTTGTCTTCTCCATCCGGTCAAGACCTCTATAACGACTTCTCTAGGCCACAGCCCATTTCTGCAATTTGCAATTCAGATGTCTTCAGCTTCTTACTTTTCAAACATTTCTGCACATATAAACAAAGATAACGTTCTTATGGTGCCAGACACTGTGCCCCTAAATATGATAGCACCATACACTGCACCTCAAATTATAATGGCACCATACACTGTGTCCCACACGCACATAAACACACACAGTGCCCCCTGTAGAAAGTGCCCCCCATAGAGCCCCCTGCAGATAGTGCCCTACATAGTTCCCTCTGTAGATAGTGACCCCCATAGAGCCCCTCTAGATAGTGCCCCACATACAGCCCCCTGTAGCTAGTGTCCCACATATAGCTCATCCTGTATATAGTGCCCCACATATAGCCCCCCCGAAAATAGTGCCCCACATGTTGCCCCCTGTAGATAGTGCCCCACATATAGCCCCCCTGTAGATAGTGCTACACATATAGCCCACTCCTGTATATAGTGTCCAACATATAACCGACCCCTGTAGATAGTGCCCTACATATATCTCCCCCTATAAATAGTGCTCCACATATAGCCCACCCCTGTATATAGTGCCTCACATACAGCTCCCCCTATAGTGCTCCAAATATAGCCCACCCTGTATATAGCTCCCCCTGTAGAACGTGAAGCAGCACTCAAATAAAGTGAATTTATTCATCCAACATGGAACCACAACGTTTCACCTCCTCTATGAAGGCATTTGAGTGCTGCTTCACGTTCTCTTTTTTGGATATCTAACACATAAGGAGAGGTCACTCCTTTATTTTTGAAGCTTTGCACCAGCCTAGTCAGGCATTTGTTCACAGTGCTGCTCCAATCCTCTGCTTTTTGCTCCCCCTGTAGATATAGCCCACCCCTGTATATAGTGTCCAACATATAGCCCACCTCTGTAGATAGTGCCCTGTATATATCTCCCCCTATAACTAGTGCTCCACATATAGCTCACCCCTGTATATAGTGCCTCACATATAGCTCCCACTATATTGCTATACATATAGCCCACCCCTGTATAGAGTCCCCCCCTGTAGATAATGCCTTAATCCGTTTCCAGCGCCGGCATTGCAGACCTGCTCTCTTCTGAGCAGGTCTGCTTGGGTTGAACGATGCAAGCAGCGCGATGACATCATCGTGCCTCTTGCGTTGTTGAAAGGCGCTGATTGACAGGGTACCGAATGTACCTGGCCATTCATTACCTATAGTGCAGGAGGGGGTGGCAGCGGCTGGTTTCAGTGGCGTCGTCGCCCCCTTAGAGAGGCAGCAGGCCGTCATCATGGATGTTGCGGCCCTGGCACCCCCCACCTTCCCTCTTAGCTGCGCCTGGGACACATGCCCTGCTACGCCCCTGCGCCGGCCAGAGCAGTATTGATGCTCTGGCCATAGATTCTGGCATCATAAAGCTCCTGACATAACTGTCCATATATGGACAGTGACGTCGGGGGCTTCCCCAGAAACAGAATCCCCAGGCAGAGAGCTATCGACGCTCTGGCTGGGGATTCCGGCATCTTGAAATTACTAAGGTCACTGTCAATATATGGAGAGTGACGTCAGGGGCTTCCCCAGGTACAGCACTTAAAGTATGACAATACAATGCTTGACAAAGGCTGCATTAAGCAGCTGAAACATTGCACTGTTTACTGCACTGATGGGAGAATAAATCCACTTTGCTGCCTCTCTTTTCTACTTCATGTTTGGACATTGTGGGATTTAAAAGTCAGATCCCTGGAGGTCGGCACCCATCTGCGACCTGGAGGCTTCTTTTGTTCTTGTCACGGACACAGGGTTTGTGGACCCACTAGGCCGCTCCGCCGTAGCGGGGAGGCAGCTGACCAGGTCACAATCTAAGCGGAAGTAAATGGCAGACAGTAATGCTTGGGTACCTGAAATATTCCGGGCGGTGGCTGTGGCTTCAGCACGGATGGAGGCAGGTGCGGCAAGTGGCGCCAGACGTGGCGGGCAGTATCCGATGAAGCGGTAGACACTTGACGTGGCAGATGGCACTTGACGTGGCAGATGGCCCTTGACGTGGCAGATGGCACTTGGCGTGGCAGAAGACACTTGACGTGGCAGATGGCACTTGACGTGGCAGAAGACACTTGACATGGCAGATGGCACTTGATGTGACAGATGGCACTTGATGTGGCAGATGGCACTTGACGTGGCAGAAGACACTTGAACGCAGGTAGGCACAGGAACAATACGGAATACAGGAACGGTAACAGGGCAAGGGTAACAGCTGGAACAGGAGACACTAAGGGACCATTTGCGAGACAGACTGGGAAAGACTAACAATGCTCAGGCAAGGATTAGAAGGCCAGGGGCCTTCTTATAGACCAGGAAATCGTGGCAGTTGATGGTGATGACGATTTCCTAATTGCGCGCGCTGGCCCTTTAAGGCCGGGCGCGAGCGTGCGCGCGCACCCTACGGGACCCAGCCGAACGGAGCGGAAGTGAGCGCTCGCATCTCCTAGGAGAGAGACGGAGGCCAGCGCTCACAGATCCATGGCTGCGGCGTCGGGAGGTGAGTAAACTCGACGGCCCGCGGCCATGGACGCTACATTATCCCCCCTCTTACACCCCTTCTTCTTGGGGCCAGAGTGAGAGAGGAACTTTTTAATAAGAGTAGGGGCGCTGAGGTTCTCTTCTGGCTCCCAGGACCTCTCCTCAGGACCAAACCCTCTCCAGTCCACGAAATAGAAAGTCCTTCCTCCTACCCTCTTGCGGTCCAGGATCTCCTTTACCTCGAATACATCAGAAGGACCGCTGGGAGCAACTGTGGAACTAGAAGTCTTGCTGTAGTAGTTCAGGACCACTGGTTTCAGGAGGGACACATGGAAGGAGTTAGGGATTCTGAGGGTAGGAGGCAGCCGCAGCTTATAGGAGACAGGGTTAATTTGTTGCAGGATCTCGAAAGGACCAAGGAACCTGGGAGCGAACTTGTATGAAGGCACCCTCAAGCGAATGTTCCGAGAGGACAGCCAGACTTTAGTCCCCATAAGATACTGAGGCGGCACTCTTCTCCTAGTATCCGCCTTACGCTTCATGCGATCTACCGCCAGCAAAATAGAGGACCGGGTCTGTTGACAGATTTGCAGGAAGTCCCCATATGCAGAGTCAGCAGCGGGTACCTGAGATGAAGTTGATACAGGAAGAGGGACTCTGGGATGTTGACTGTACACGATGTGAAACGGAGTGGAAGTGGTGGACTCACTTGTGTGGTTATTATATGAAAACTCAGCCCATGGAAGAAGCTGTACCCAGTTATCGTGTTGAGAAGAGATGAAGTGGCGGAGATAATTTTCCATGATCTGGTTGATCCTCTCAACTTGCCCATTGGACTGGGGGTGATAGGCAGAGGAAAAGTCCAATCTCACATCCAGGAGTTTACAGAGGGCTCTCCAGAACTTAAAGGTAAACTGAACCCCCCGGTCGGACACAATGTGAAGAGGCAAGCCATGCAAGCAAAATATGTGCTGAATGAAGAGACTCACCAGTCAGCGGAATAAAATGTGCCATCTTAGAGAACCGGTCCACCACCACCCAGATGGTGTTGCATCCTGCTGAGGGAGGAAGGTCTGTGACGAAGTCCATTGCGATGTGCTGCCAGGGGGCACTGGGTACAGGCAGAGGTTGAAGCAGGCCGGCAGGCTTTCGAGTGAGTCACTTTATTAGAGGCACAGACCGTGCAAGCAGAGACAAAGTCCAGAACATCCTTAGGCAGCGTGGGCCACCAGAAGTGACGAGCAATCAGGTCCTGGGTTTTACGAACAACGGTGTGCCCAGCTAGTTTAGAACTGTGTCCCCAGCGGAGAAATCTTCTCCTGTCTGCCAACCGAACAAAAGTTCTCCCTGGAGGGATGTCTCTAATCTGCAGAGGATTGGCGGTGACAACGCAGGATGGGTCTATGATCGTCTGAAGGGACTCCACCGTGTATTCCGTCTCAAATGATCTGGACAGGGCATCGGCCCTCACATTCTTGTCAGCGGGACGGTAGTGGAGCAGAAATTGGAAACGGGTGAAGAACAGTGACCACCTGGCTTGACGAGGGTTCAGTCTTTGAGCGGACTGAAGGTAAGTGAGGTTCTTGTGGTCGGTAAAGATCAGGATGGGGTGAGCTGCGCCTTCTAGAAGATGTCTCCACTTCTCCAGAGCCAATTTGATAGCCAGTAGCTCCCGATCTCCAATGGAGTAATTGCGCTCAGCAGAGGTAAACAGTCTTGAGTAGTAGCCACATACAACTGACTTTCCTTTGTAGCTCCTCTGGAACAGAAGTGCACCTGCACCAACAGAGGAAGCGTCCACTTCCAGTGAGAACTGCCGAGATACGTCAGGATGATGGAGGATCGAAGCTGAAGTGAAGGCTTTCTTGAGGCAAATGAATGCAGACTCTGCCTCTGGAGTCCACACCTTGGCGTTCACACCCTTCTTGGTAAGGGTAGAGATGGGGGCCGTCAGAGAAGAAAAGTTCAGAATAAACTGCCGGTAGAAATTGGCGAAACCCAGGAACCGCTGTATGGCCCTTAGGCCTTGAGGACGTGGCCATTCCAGGACAGACTTTAACTTCTCAGGGTCCATCTTAAGGCCTTGATCCGAGATGACATAGCCCAGGAAGGGCAAAGACCTCTTTTCAAAGGTGCATTTTTCTAACTTGGCATACAAGCGATTCTCTCTTAGTCGCAGGAGAACTTGACGAACATGCCCTCGATGGGTCATCAGATCTGGGGAGAAAATAAGAATATCATCGAGATAATCTACAACACACATATAGAGGAGATCTCGGAAGATATCATTAACGAACTCCTGAAATACTGCGTTCCACCTAGAGTTGCCTCTCCAATCAACCCTAGGTACTGGAGTTTGCCGGTTTCTGTGGGCATTGGCGCACAAAATGACCCTTGAGGCCACAATACATACAAAGTCCAGAGGAGCGTCTGCGCTGCTTCTCCTGTTCAGATAACCGGACTCTGTCTACCTGCATGGGTTCTTCAGGTAGCGCACTAGGAGTGGACAATAGTGGTCTCTGGACTGATGGTGCTGGTCTGTGGACCCGGCTCTCCTGACGAACCTCTAGAGAGCGCTCCCGGATTCTCATATTAACCTAGGTGGCTAACAGGATGAGGGCATCCAAGGTAGAAGGAAGGTCGCGGGCTGCCAGTTTGTCATTGATGTGAAAGGACAGTCCCTGTCAGAAGGTCGCCACCAGTTCCTCATTGTTCCATGCCAGCTCAGCTGCTAGGGTACGGAAGGAGATAGCATACTCCCCTACTGTGGAGCCTTCTTGCTTGAGGGTCAACAGAGTGGCTGCGGCAGAGGATGTTCGACCCGTCTCCTCGAACACGGCACGAAAGGACTGAAGAAACAAGTATAGGTCCGAGGATACAGGTCCTTGTTGCCCCCCATATTGGGTTCGCCCATGCGAGGGCCTTGCCAGCGAGGAGGGAGATAATAAACGCCACTTTGGCCTCCTCAGAGGGGAAGAGATGAGGACGTAGC